>NC_056429.1:83579944-83584944 GCF_018296145.1 Oncorhynchus tshawytscha | reverse complement strand
GCCCTCCAACTCCTTGTGAGTCATAGCATCGCCTCTCCATCATCTTACAACACACACACACGCACACACACACGCACCCTCTACATTCCATCGATGGAGTGGAGTCTGCATCCTAAATTACACCCTATTCCCTATGCCGTGCACTTCTTTTGACCATGGCCCATATGGCTATATAGGGAATAGGGTGTGATTTGGGACGCAGACGGGCATTATGGAACCATAGTTTACTTTTCAATTATGCTGCCTCTGTTTGTTGCCGGAATTTAAAATGATAATGAAGTGGTTATTGTCTGGCGGGGCCCCGCGCGGGGAGGGGAGGGTCGATGTTGGGAATGTGTTGTGTGCCATGCTCTACCATCGTAAATCTCCTGATTGTCACCCGCGGTTCTGAGATGGATTCTCCTCTCTTCTGCTTGTCTCATAACCTGTAGAGCAGAACCTAGGGAGGAAGCACACACACACACAGAGACACACACATACATACTCACGCACGCACACACAGGAGGCAGCAGTAGAACGATTAAATGAAGGAAGGAAAGTCTTGAGAGTGGTAAACAATAGCAGATTAATGGGTCCTCTGCATCATTCATTTACACACTCTAATGGAAAGTACAAATGATTCTATTTACCAAGAATATTGATATGTTCTGCTATATTCAGCTATTTATTTATATATGTTATAGGTCTTTCCATTTAAATGGAATACCTTTCAAATGATAATTCAGGTATGGTAGCGGTTAAAAAAGTTGGGTCAGTAACGGAAAGGTTGCTGGTTTGAATCCCTAAGCCGACTATGAGAAAAATCTGTTGATCTGCCCAAGAGCAAGGCACGTAACTCTGTTCATCTGGCCTGTTTTGTGTGCAATCCCATGAGACACACATATAAGTGCTCTGTATAATTTATATTGGCTAGATTCATGAAAAACCCAATGGTATGACGCTCTAGCCACCCACTCAATTCAATTTATTTGACATTTCTGCCTGCTAAACTGAATCCAACTCATTTAGAGGAGAGGCAATCTCACCAAATAGCCAATTGATTGCACAGTTCATTTATCCAACAGGTCATTCAGCAATGGCAGTCTGTTTCCGAAGTTCAGCCATCTGAATTAGCTAGGGATGTGATGACTCCAGAAAGAAAGCTTGATCATGTTCATGCATTTAAACATCCAACTTTAATAAAGTAGCCTAGTACATGTATTTGATCTCTATATGATTGCTATAGAACTTAGTATCTACAGATCTACTGTCTTAATGGGATCGTGCTTGTTGTCACAGAGAATCTTCCTGCGCAGCAGGACATGCAAATTGTAGTGAATTTGAGGTTTAAAAAGCCCCTAACGAGAAATGTATCAACCCCTACAAAAATGTCAATGAATTATAATCCACATAATTATTCACATTTCCTGTTGCTGCAGGATTATTTTTCTGCTGTGAGAAACAGGGTTCAATTAAGATAACGCATCTGTACTTACTCAACAACATTATTGATATTATGTAGATTGGAGATGGAGATGTATTGTGGAATTAAAAACGTCCTCCAGCAATTATTTTTTCAAACTTTTCCTGTTGAAATGTGTAAATACAGTAAAGTACACTCACTGAGCAAAATTGTGTTTCTTTTATACACAACTGCAACGTTCAAGGAGTATTGCATTCAATCAGTTGGTTTGTAGTGATGTCATCGGCCTCCCCTTTGCTTGAGGAACAATAGAGAAGCGATAGAGCACAACAGAGGTAATGCCCATCCTCCTCTTGTGTTATGACACAGCTCACCTGGATCACCTATTGAGACGAGTCGTTTGTTAAGTAAATCCGGTGTTAAATGAGGTGAAACGGAGACTGGAGTGCCACTGTGATCTCACTCCCCTGATTAGTATTGCTGTAGGTCAATCAAACCATGGAGTCTGGAGAGAATTGAAACAAAAGGCCTCTGGCCTGTTTGATGTGTATGCTATTTCAAGTCTGAAGGTTGTTGTATTAAACTAGTGTTGCCAGCTTACTTCTTACCGATGCAGGGTATATTGCTTGGGAACTGACTCTGTACTGTAGTGACCCCTGCCCGCTTTTCTTCATCCTTTAGTTACCATTGTAACCACAAGTACTCAAATCAAATGTATTGGTCACACACACGTGTTTAGCAGATGTTATTGTGAGTGTAGCCAATTGCTTGTGCTTCTAGCTCTGACAGTGCAGTAATATCTAACAGTCTATATCTACTGTACGTAGGGGTGAGTGATGGATGGCTAACACTTCAGCTACACTACACTTGTCACCGTCAATGTGATGTTCTACCTGCTACACAAAAAACAACCAAACCCCCCAAAATCCTAGTTATATCCATTCACAAGATAGAATCAAGAATTGAACCTTGACAATTGTTGAGCTTGGATGTGGGCATTGGATGTGGTTTCAAAGGAACCATTCCCTCAATGGCTGATGGGAATAACAGGTGCCTGATCTCTGTAGTGTAGCAGGGACGTAAGAATGTCGTTTTTTCTTTTCCTTTTTTCAGCAGATCTGGGGTTCAGGTGGCAGTGGACTCTCTGACTTTCTGACTCTCTGCCCTTCTGACTCTATGCCTCTCTGACTCTCAAACTCTCTACCCTTCTGACTCTATGCCTCTCTGACTCTCAAACTCTCTGCCCTTCTGACTCTATGCCTCTCTGACTTTCTGACTCTCTGCCCTTCTGATTCTATGCCTCTCTGACTCTCAAACTCTCTGCCCTTCTGATTCTATGCCTCTCTGACTCTCAAACTCTCTACCCTTCTGACTCTATGCCTCTCTGACTCTCAAACTCTCTACCCTTCTGACTCTATGCCTCTCTGACTCTCTGCCCTTCTGACTCTATGCCTCTCTGACTCTCTGCCCTTCTGACTCTATGCCTCTCTGACTTTCTGACTCTCTGCCCTTCTGACTCTATGCCTCTCTGACTTTCTGACTCTCTGCCCTTCTGACTCTATGACTTTCTGATGCCTCTGACTCTATGACTTTCTGACTCTCTGCCCTTCTGACTCTATGCCTCTCTGACTTTCTGACTCTCTGCCCTTCTGACTCTGACTTTCTGACTGCCCTTCTGACTCTATGACTTTCTGACTCTCTGCCCTTCTGACTCTATGCCTCTCTGACTTTCTGACTCTCTGCCCTTCTGACTCTATGCCTCTCTGACTTTCTGACTCTCTGCCCTTCTGACTCTATGCCTCTCTGACTCTCAAACTCTCTACCCTTCTGAATCTATGCCTCTCTGACTCTCAAACGCTCTGCCCTTCTGAATCTATGCCTCTCTGACTCTCAAACTCTCTGCCCTTCTGAATCTATGCCTCTCTGACTCTCAAACTCTCTGCCCTTCTGAATCTATGCCTCTCTGACTTTCTGACTCTCTGCCCTTCTGAATCTATGCCTCTCTGACTTTCTGACTCTCTGCCCTTCTGACTCTATGCCTCTCTGACTCTCAAACTCTCTACCCTTCTGACTCTATGCCTCTCTGACTCTCAAACTCTCTGCCCTTCTGAATCTATGCCTCTCTGACTCTCAAACTCTCTGCCCTTCTGAATCTATGCCTCTCTGACTCTCAAACTCTCTGCCCTTCTGACTCTATGCCTCTCTGACTCTCAAACTCTCTGCCCTTCTGATTCTATGCCTCTCTGACTCTCAACCTCTCTGCCCTTCTGACTCTATGCCTCTCTGATTCTATGCCTCTCTGACTCTCAAACTCTCTGCCCTTCTGACTCTATGCCTTTCTGACTCTCAAACTCTCTGCCCTTCTGAATCTATGCCTCTCTGACTCTCAAACTCTCTGCCCTTCTGAATCTATGCCTCTCTGACTCTCAAACTCTCTGCCCTACTGACTCTATGCCTCTCTGACTCTCAAACTCTCTGCCCTTCTGACTCTATGCCTCTCTGATTCTATGCCTCTCTGACTCTCAAACTCTCTGCTCCTCTGACTCTATGCCTCTCTGACTCTCAAACTGTATGCCTCTCTGACTCTATGCCTCTTTGCCTCTGACTCTATGCCTATCTGACTCTATGCCTCTCTGCCTCTGACTATACCTATCTGACTCTATGCCTCTGACTCTCTGACTTTTGCCTCCCTGCCTCTCGGACTCTGATTGTAATGAGACTGTGGAAACCGGTAAAGATGGTGGAAACGTGTGTGTGTTTCAGTGGCGTATCACTCTACTCCGCTGTGACAGCTGGTCAGACGTTTGACCCGGCTGAGACCTCACTCCAAGCTACCTTAAAATTGTTATGCCTTCATCTCTGATTGGAATAGAGAGAAGGGAGTCTAAAGGGATACTTTTTCATAGATATCCTTCCATAGGCATTGACACTAGGGGAAAGATGGCTCATACTCGTGTCTACTGAGTTGTTGTGTATCTGTCAAGTTCTGAGTTGTGAGGAGGAGTTAACAGCAAGGGGTTTTAATGCTCAGCAGCCATTTTGAGGAAGAGTTAGGAATGTATCTAGCTAGTGGATCAAGAGAGGAACATGGGGAAAAGTGTGGTGAATTTGGAGGGAGGAAAGGTGAGAGAGAGGTACAGCGATGAGAGAAAGGTCTGGGTGACAGGTTTACACTTTCACAAAAAACACAATTAATACCATTCCAAACCAGTTTTATGGCCTGAGAACAAAAGGTTGAATTTCTCTCTTTTAATTCATTAGACTTTATTGACATGGCAAGTTAAATAACTTACATAGTCAAAGCAACAATGGTTGGACTAACATTAATAATAATGATAATGCTAATAGTAGGCCTAGTGGGAATGATATTAACATTAACAGAAACTACAACAACAATAGTAATGTGAATATTAATACATCTAAGTAATTGTAGTAGACTAGTGTTAACATGGCTGAAAAGACACATGGCATGGTATGAAAAATACTATTGTTACATTGTACTTTTCACTGGCTGACTTTCAGGTTGTGACAGAACACCACACATTTGGCTGACAAAACTGCACATTTTGGGTTTTCACCCAATAAATATTATATATTT
>NC_056429.1:83569944-83574944 GCF_018296145.1 Oncorhynchus tshawytscha | reverse complement strand
CTCTCTGTACCATCAGCCTTCTGTTCACTCTTTCTGTTTCTCTCTTCAGCTTCTCTCTGTTTCTCTCCATCACTATTCTCTGCCTTACTCAGCCATCACTATGTTCTGGTTCTCTCTGTACCATCTGCCTTGTTACTATTCAACTGTTTCTCTCTCTCTCTCTCTGTACCATCTCTCCACTGTTACTGTTTCTCTCTCTCAACTGTTACGCTCTCTCTGCCATCACTCTCTCTGCTGTTCTTTCTTTTGCTCTCTCTCTTTCTCTCTCGTTCTCTCTCTGCCTCTCTATCTCTCCACCAACACACATGCACACACACCTGTCCCACGAGACCTAATATATGTGAAGAGTTTACAGAAAAATATGCAGCAACTCTATTATGGCCAAGTAATGCACAGGAACATATGCATAATCGTTAGCACGTCCTCAACTCTAGGGCCATTCACTTGTTTTCCCCAGCGCTGAGTCATCCACATCCGGATACAGTTTTTTTTCTACCTTTTATCTTTTCATCCATCCCTCTAAAATTACTCTGTTAACAACCCACTTCTCTGTACATCAGCCCTGTTACTATTCAACTGTTAGGTTCTCTCTGTACCATCAGCCATGTTACTATTCAACTGTTAGGTTCTCTCTGTACCATCAGCCCTGTTACTATTCAACTGTTAGGTTCTCTCTGTACCATCAGCCATGTTACTATTCAACTGTTTGGTTCTCTCTGTACCCATCAGCCCTGTTACTTTTCAACTGTTTGATTCTCTCTGTGCCCATCAGCCCTGTTACTATTCAACTGTTAAGTTCTCTCTGTACCATCAGCCATGTTACTATTCAACTGTTTGGTTCTCTCTGTACCATCAGCCCTGTTACTATTCAACTGTTAGGTTATCTCTGTACCATCAGCCATGTTACTATTCAACTGTTAGGTTCTCTCTGTACCATCAGCCATGTTACTATTCAACTGTTAGGTTCTCTCTGTACCATCAGCCATGTTACTATTCAACTGTTTGGTTCTCTCTGTACCATCAGCCCTGTTACTATTCAACTGTTAGGTTCTCTCTGTACCATCAGCCATGTTACTATTCAACTGTTAGGTTCTCTCTGTACCATCAGCCATGTTACTATTCAACTGTTAGGTTCTCTCTGTACCATCAGCCCTGTTACTATTCAACTGTTAGGTTCTCTCTGTACCATCAGCCCTGTTACTATTCAACTGTTAGGTTCTCTCTGTACCATCAGCCATGTTACTATTCAACTGTTAGGTTCTGTCTGTACCATCAGCCCTGTTACTATTCAACTGTTAGGTTCTCTCTGTACCATCAGCCCTGTTACTATTCAACTGTTAGGTTCTCTCTGTACCATCAGCCCTGTTACTATTCAACTGTTTCGTTCTCTCTGTACCATCAGCGCTGTTACTATTCAACTGTTAGGTTCTCTCTGTACCATCAGCCCTGTTACTATTCAACTGTTAGGTTATCTCTGTACCCATCAGCCATGTTACTATTCAACTGTTTGGTTCTCTCTGTACCATCAGCCCTGTTACTATTCAACTGTTTGGTTCTCTCTGTACCATCAGCCCTGTTACTATTCAACTGTTAGGTTCTCTCTGTACCATCAGCCATGTTACTATTCAACTGTTTGGTCCCATTTATACCATCAGCCCTGTTACTATTCAACTGTTTGGTTCTCTCTGTATCATCAGCCCTGTTACTATTCAACTGTTTGGTTCTCTCTGTACCATCAGCCCTGTTACTATTCAACTGTTTGGTTCTCTCTGTACCATCAGCCATGTTACTATTCAACTGTTTAGTCCCATTTATACCATCAGCCCTGTTACTATTCAACTGTTTGGTTCTCTCTGTACAATCAGCCCTGTTACTATTCAACTGTTTGGTTCTCTCTGTACCCATCAGCGCTGTTACTTTTCAACTGTTTGGTTCTCTCTGTGCCCATCAGCCCTGTTACTATTCAACTGTTTGGTTCTCTGTACCCATCAGCCCTTGTACTATTCAACTGTTTGGTTCTCTCTGTACCATCAGCCCTGTTACTATTCAACTGTTTGGTTCTCTCTGTACCCATCAACCCTGTTACTATTCAACTGTTTGGTTCTCTCTGTACCATCAGCCATGTTACTATTCAACTGTTAGGTTCTCTCTGTACCATCAGCCATGTTACTATTCAACTGTTTGGTTCTCTCTGTACCCATCAGCCATGTTACTATTCAACTGTTTGGTTCTCTCTGTACCCATCAGCCATGTTACTATTCAACTGTTTGGTTCTCTCTGTACCCTTCAACCCTGTTACTATTCAACTGTTTGGTTCTCTCTGTACCATCAGCCATGTTACTATTCAACTGTTAGGTTCTCTCTGTACCATCAGCCATGTTACTATTCAACTGTTTGGTTCTCTCTGTACCCATCAGCCCTGTTACTATTCAACTGTTAGGTTCTCTCTGTACCCATCAGCCATGTTACTATTCAACTGTTTGGTTCTCTCTGTACCATCAGCCCTGTTACTATTCAACTGTTAGGTTCTCTCTGTACCATCAGCCCTGTTACTATTCAAATATTTGGTTCTCTCTGTACCCATCAGCCCTGTTACTTTTCAACTGTTTGGTTCTCAAAGCCTTAGCCACTTCTACTTTCTACCATTTAGCTCTCACAGTATGACCAGCCCACTTTCTCAATTTACCACCCCCATTCAACTGTTTAGTTTGGTTCTTAATCTAGCAGTCTATTTTATCTCTTACCCTTTTTTGGTTCGTCACCACACTTGATTGTTGTCTTCCACCATTTGCATGTGATCCTACTACCATCCATTCATCCATCCATCATCCATCCATCCATCCTTCCATCAACAGTAATGAAGAGAGTGAGGAACGCTCACTGACTGATGTAAATCCACCTTAACACTGACATGGGTCAACAGATACTACACTCATCCTTTCAACTGTCCCTCCTTTTTATCCATCTTCTTCCTCCTCCCATCCATTCAACTCAAAGCTTCTAAACAAGATGGTAAATGACATGTCATTGTGCTGTTACTGTGAAATGATTCATTTCCATGAAAAGGAGCATCATGAAATGGTGTTCTTCTGCTTTTCTCATGACTTGATGTATCTAACTGACTCTGATGTTGGGGATAAGTAGACATTACAATTACACCCTCAACCCTCCTTTTCTCTGTGTGTGTGTGTCTCTGTGTCTCTCTCTGTGTGTGTATGTCTCTCTCTCTCTCTCTGTCTCTCTCTCTCTCTGTCTCTCTCTCTCTCTCTGTCTCTCTCTCTCTCTCTCTGTGTGTGTGTGTGTGTGTGTGTGTGTGTGTGTGTGTGTGTGTGTGTGTGTGTGTGTGTGTGTGTGTGTGTGTGTGTGTGTGTGTGTGATCACAGATGCACACTGCACAGTTAGATATGTATTCATAGCAATTATGTTGTGCTCCTGAAATCGCCACTTTTTCCCTGCTGTAGACAGATAGGAACCCAATATACATGCAACACAGTTATGATACATTATGTTACAGACACAAGTTACGTATGTTTTGTTACAGATGCATTTCCAGTGCTTTTCAGTTGTGTATGTCTCCTGTGATTTCCACTCCTTTGTTAACAAAAGCTACACAGGTAATGAGGTATAGGTAATACATGAGTGATGCCTGGTATTTCTAGGTAATACATGAGTGATGCCTGGTATTTATAGGTAATACATGAGTGATGCCTGGTATTTATAGGTAATCCATGAGTGATGCCTGGTATTTCTAGGTAATACATGAGTGATACCTGGTATTTATAGGTAATACATGAGTGATGCCTGGTATTTATAGGTAATACATGAGTGATGCCTGGTATTTCTAGGTAATAGGTAATACATGAGTGATACCTGGTATTTCTAGGTAATCCATGAGTGATGCCTGGTATTTATAGGTAATACATGAGTGATGCCTGGTATTTATAGGTAATACATGAGTGATGCCTGGTATTTATAGGTAATACATGAGTGATGCCTGGTATTTATAGGTAATACATGAGTGATACCTGGTATTTATAGGTAATACATGAGTGATGCCTGGTATTTATAGGTAATACATGAGTGATGCCTGGTATTTATAGGTAATACATGAGTGATGCCTGGTATTTATAGGTAATACATGAGTGATGCCTGGTATTTATAGGTAATACATGAGTGATACCTGGTATTTATAGGTAATACATGAGTGATACCTGGTATTTATAGGTAATACATGAGTGATACCTGGTATTTCTAGGTAATCCATGAGTGATACCTGGTATTTCTAGGTAATACATGAGTGATGCCTGGTATTTCTAGGTAATACATGAGTGATGCCTGGTATTTCTAGGTAATACATGAGTGATGCCTGGTATTTCTAGGTAATACATGAGTGATACCTGGTATTTCTAGGTAATACATGAGTGATGCCTG
The DNA here is from genome assembly GCF_018296145.1 of Oncorhynchus tshawytscha. Taxonomy (NCBI): domain Eukaryota; kingdom Metazoa; phylum Chordata; class Actinopteri; order Salmoniformes; family Salmonidae; genus Oncorhynchus; species Oncorhynchus tshawytscha. The sequence goes on along the minus strand of NC_056429.1, from coordinate 83,570,513 downwards.
GTATTTATAGGTAATACATGAGTGATACCTGGTATTTCTAGGTAATACATGAGTGATGCCTGGTATTTATAGGTAATACATGAGTGATGCCTGGTATTTATAGGTAATACATGAGTGATGCCTGGTATTTATAGGTAATACATGAGTGATACCTGGTATTTCTAGGTAATACATGAGTGATGCCTGGTATTTCTAGGTAATACATGAGTGATACCTGGTATTTCTAGGTAATACATGAGTGATGCCTGGTATTTATAGGTAATACATGAGTGATGCCTGGTATTTCTAGGTAATACATGAGTGATGCCTGGTATTTCTAGGTAATACATGAGTGATACCTGGTATTTCTAGGTAATACATGAGTGATGCCTGGTATTTCTAGGTAATACATGAGTGATACCTGGTATTTCTAGGTAATACATGAGTGATGCCTGGTATTTATAGGTAATACATGAGTGATGCCTGGTATTTCTAGGTAATACATGAGTGATGCCTGGTATTTCTAGGTAATACATGAGTGATACCTGGTATTTCTAGGTAATACATGAGTGATACCTGGTATTTCTAGG
>NC_056429.1:83507444-83567444 GCF_018296145.1 Oncorhynchus tshawytscha | reverse complement strand
TACGGACTGCTGAACGCCCCTGTCCCGTAATTGTATCATTATCTGGTTATCCATCAGAAAGCCAGAATCAATGTCTGGAGGATCAATGGCCATGAATTCACGAACCATGAATCAAAATGTGTGTGTGTGTGCCTTGTTTCATGTTCTCAGCCATGAGTCAATGGACATTCATTATCGTCATGTGTTCCTATTGACATGGAGTAAATGATAGTGATGAAAACTATCATTATGAGGTCTGGGAGTCACATGGAGGATGGATTCTCTGACTCATCTATGTGCTTGTACATTACTAAACACATCCTCATCAATGTTCTCCTCACTGCAACAGCCTGGTGCATATGGATCTGATGATGTCCATGGGATTTGGCAAGACAGCACAAACAGATCTGTTACCAGGCTATCACTGCAGGGTCTGACTGACTCCAGAGTGTGTTACCAGGCTATCACTGCAGGGTCTGACTCCAGAGTGTGTTACCAGGCTATCACTGCAGGGTCTGACTCCAGAGTGTGTTACCAGGTTATCACTGCAGGGTCTGACTCAGAGTGTATCACTGCAGGGTCTGACTCCAGAGTGTGTTACCAGGTTATCACTGCAGGGTCTGACTCCAGAGTGTGTTACCAGGTTATCACTGCAGGGTCTGACTGACTCCAGAGTGTGTTACCAGGTTATCACTGCAGGGTCTGAGTGACTCCAGAGGGTTGTTATGTTACTATCCTAGCTCCTCACTACAGGGTCTTTAATATAGTACAGACATATTCAACACGTTAGCCAGTAGTGAGGCCTCAACACAAAGAGTGAGTGACATTATCTTCTGGCTGTGGCGATAGGCTTTTCTATCTGAGCACTACAGCCCTGACAGGACAATGAGCTTAGAGTGCAAACACAAGGCCAACCAGGCCTTTTCTTTTCTATAGGCAGTCTGTGTGGGCCGTGTGTCTGTTGTGACGGCTCTGTGTTGGATTTTTACCATTCATTCCATCCTGAATTTGTATTACTTCTGCCCACGTCTCTTCTCATGCTTTGTGTGCCCATTGTGACTCAGACCATGTTCACCTGTGGTTTCCTTTTCTTTCCTTTCGGTGTCACTAGCTTCTAGATATCAGCTTTTACACACAGACCCTCCCCTGGACTTAAGTGTATCTCTTCCATGTTTCTTTCTAGTTGAGTTCTGTCTCCTGTGGCACCATTGTGTTGTACACAAGGGAAGGTTAGTGGCTGTAACCCCCCTCCCCCCCCCCCTCCCTCCCTCCCTCCCTCCCTCCCTCGCTCCCTCCCTCCCTCCTCCCTCCCTCGCTCCCTCCCTCCCTCCCTCGCTCCCTGCCTCCTTGGGCGGTGGAGACACCTGGCTCAGGATTTTGTCTTGTCTTTATCCAGGCTGTGCCCATGGTGTCGTGCCACAGAGTGTCTCTGAGATATCTTGCTGCTGCTGTCCTCTTAAAGCAGGATCTAAGTGGGACATCTATCTACTGATGCTCCATCTGGAGAGAGGAGAGAGGAGAGGAGAGGAGCGGGGGAAGAGGAAAGAGGAGACGAGCAGGGAGGAGGAAATGAAAGAGGAGAAGAGAGAGAATAGAGGAGAGGAGAAGAGAAGAGAGAGAATAGAGGAGAGGAGAAGAGAGATAATAGAGGAGAGGAGAAGAGAGAGAATAGAGGAGAGGAGAAGAGAGATAATATAGGACAGGAGAGGAGAAGAGAGAGAATAGAGGAGAGGAGAGGAGAAGAGAGAATAGAGGAGAGGAGAAGAGAGAATAGAGGAGAGGAGGAGATAGAGGAGAGGAGAGAATAGAGGAGAGGAGGAGATAGAGGAGAGGAGGAGATAGAGGAGAGGAGAATAGAGGAGAGGAGAAGAGATAATAGAGGAGAGGAGAAGAGAGAGAATAGAGGAGAGGAGAAGATAGATAATATAGGACAGGAGAGGAGAAGAGAGAGAATAGAGGAGAGGAGAGGAGAGGAGAAGAGAGAGAAGAGAAGAGAAGAGAAGAGAAGAGAAGAGAAGAGAAGAGAAGAAGAGAGAAAGGAGGAGAAGAGAAGAGAAGAGAAGAGAAGAGAAGAGAAGAGAGAATAGAGGAGGGAGGAGATAGAGGAGAGGAAAAGTGAGGGAAGAGGAAAGGAGGAGATAGAGGAGAGGAGAAGAGAGAATAGAGGAGAGGAGGAGATAAAGGAGAGGAAAAGTGAGGGAAGAGGAAAGGAGGAGATAGAGGAGAGGAGAAGAGAGAATAGAGGAGAGGAGGAGATAGAGGAGAGGAAAAGTGAGGGAAGAGGAAAGGAGGAGATAGAGGAGAGGAGAAGAGAGAATAGAGGAGAGGAGGAGATAGAGGAGAGGAAAAGTGAGGGAAGAGGAAAGGAGGAGTTAGAGGAGAGGAAAAGTGAGGGAAGAGGAAAGGAGAGGTTAAGAGAGGAATTATTGAGAATATCACATACATTTATTATTGAGAATATCACATACAAGTAAATATTCACTGTGTGAGGGTGTACGTGTGTGTGTGTATGTGTGCGTACCTGCATGTGTGTGTGTGTGTGTGTGTGTGTGTGTGTGTTCATACGAAATAGTATTTTTGACTAGTTTTGTTATTTGCAACTGAGGGGTGTTCTAATGCATACAAAGTTATTTCAGTAGTCATGTCCTGAGGGAATGTTTTGTGTATGGAGGCCAAGGTGCTTGTTGTTCTCATGTAATGTGTGTGTTTGTGTAAGGATGGTACACTCTTTGAAAAGAAGGGGCCACGTTTGTTGAATGGAGGAGACCAAGGCGCAGCGTGATATGAATACATGTTACTTTTAATAAAGACGGACGCTAAACAAACTATACAAAATAACAAAACGACCGTGAAGCTGTAATATAAATGTGGAGACACAGGCAACTAGACATAGACAATAACCCACGAAATGACCAAAGAAGATGGCTGCCTAAATATGGTTCCCAATCAGAGACAACGATAAACAGCTTCCTCTGATTGAGAACCAATCTAGGCAACCATAGACATACAAAACACATAGATAGTAAACAACCCCATAAACATACAAAACCCCTAGACAGTACAAAAACACATACATCACCCTCGTCACACCCTGACCTAACCAAAATAATAAAGAAAACAACGAATACTAAGGTCAGGGCGTGACACTAAGTAGAAGTATCTAGGGTTCTTCAGGTTTGTCCCCATAGGGCAGGGGTGTGATGTTTCACAGAAATTCTCAACCTGTCTAATCGCATAGTATCTACAGTTTGTAAGTTAAAGATACATATTTTAAGTAAAAGTATTATTATATTGTTGATTGACTGATGATGGTTTTCTAAATGTCCCAACACCGCTATTTCTAGGGTTCATTTTAGATCCATGTTGTGATTTTTCAGCCATTCCTGAACCTGTGACCAGAAACAAGCTACATAGGGGCAATACCAGAATAAATGATCCAATGATTCTGTCTCGTCAAAGCAAAATCTGCAGAGCTGAGATAGTTCTATGTCCCTTACTGTATAAATAACATTATGTTTGTGGCAAGAATTCTGTACAGTAATTTAAAAACGAAAAGTTTTGAATTAGGCTTTGTTTTGTGTATCAGTTCATAAACCATGTGCCATGGAATCGGTACATCAAAAATCTCTTCCCAACATTTTTGTCCTCAAGAAAAACAGATATATTTTTTTTATTTATGACAATATATTTTTCTCCCAGTTTTGATCTTTAATAATAAGCAGAACAAGTTACCAACCTTCTCCCCTTCCACTTGCCTCCTCCATTTTTGCGGTAATGCTGCAATCAGTTGTTATAATTTTGGATAGAGCAAATATTTCCATATATTTTTGTTAACTGCACACGTTGGGGCAGCAGGTATCCTAGTGGTTAGAGCGTTGGGCCAGTAACTGAAAGGTTGCTCGATCGAATCCCCGAACTGACAAGGTAAAAATCTGTTGTTCTGCCCCTGAACAAGGCAGTTAACCCACTGTTCCCCGGTAGGCCATTATTGTAGATAGTTACATTTAAAACATAACACCACATTTCCTATTCATAATTTCATTAACAAAGATAATTCCTCTTTTATTTATTTTTATTTTCATTAAGAATGTTTTTTTATCAGTTAGTATAGCAAATAATTGTTGTAATATTTGTTCTGTCTTTTCTGGAGGATGAAACTGGAAATGCAACCAGCTTTTTATGGCTTGTTTTAGAAAGGGAGATATTTAGACAACTGTTCCATTTTCGATTGACTGAAAGTGACAGGTTGTAATCTGGATAAAGGGAAACAGGCCATTCTTGAACAAGGGGTGAGACATTCTTACCAATCTCCTGAATAACCAGTTCGGGTTTAAGTAGTATAACTTGTATGACTGATGCTTTTAGTGAGAGGTTTTATGCATGAATATGTCATTATTTTAGCCCCCCAAACTCATATTCATTATGTAAAGAAGGACATTTTATTTTGTCTGGCTTGCCATTCCAAATCAAGTGAAATGTTTTTTGCTCAAATAATTGCAAATAACAATAATTGTGCATAGGCAGGGCCATAAGTACATATGTAGGTAAACTGGGATATGACTAAAGAATGAATTAGGTGCTTCAAAATGGTTCTTGGTAGAACCCTATCCCTCAGCAAAGAACCCTTTTTTTCTAAGAGTGCAGTCATGTTCTCAGTGTTTTGTTTATGGATGCTGAAGTACTTGGTATAGTCGTGAAGTTTATTTGGTTGTAGTACAGTGTCTAAAGCATGTGTTTTCAGCCCTCTCCTCGGGGACCCCGAACCATTCCAGAGCAACCACCTGATTCAACTAATTATCAAACCCTTGACTAGAATCAGGTGAGCTAATTCAGGGTTACAACATCACTGTGAAAGGTCTGGGTGTCCCCGAGGAGAGGGCTGAAAACCACCGGTCTACGGTATCAAGCCAGTCTTGTTATGTTACATGTTTGTGTCACCTCAGAGAAGGACCTCTTAGTTCACTTGAGTTAGAACCGAATCCCTCCACCAACCACATAGTGAGATATTCAGCCTGCTCTCACACACACACACACACACACACACACGCACACGCGCGCACACACACACACACACACACACACACACACACACACACACACACACACACACACACACGCGCACACACACACACACACATACTGGTCTGAAACTAGATCCCTACATACTGGTCTGAAACTAGATCCCCTACATACTGGTCTGAAACTAGATCCCCTACATACTGGTCTGAAACTAGATCCCCTACATACTGGTCTGAAACTAGATCACCTACATACTGGTCTGAAACCAGATCCCCTACATGCTGGTCTGAAACTAGATCCCCTACATACTGGTCTGAAACTAGATCCCCTACATACTGGTCTGAAACTAGATCCCTAATACTGGTCTGAAACTAGATCCCCTACATACTGGTCTGAAACTAGATCCCTACATACTGGTCTGAAACTAGATCCCCTGCTGGTCTGAAACTAGATCCCCTACATACTGGTCTGAAACTAGATCCCCTACATGCTGGTCTGAAACTAGATCCCCTACATGCTGGTCTGAAACTGATCCCCTACATACTGGTCTGAAACTAGATCCCCTACATGCTGGTCTGAAACTAGATCCCCTACATGCTGGTCTGAAACTAGATCCCCTACATACTGGTCTGAAACTAGATCCCCTACATGCTGGTCTGAAACTAGATACCCTACATACTGGTCTGAAACTAGATCCCCTACATACTGGTCTGAAACTAGATCCCCTACATACTGGTCTTGATGAAAATAAAATGGTTGGGGGAGTTTCTCACCTGCATTGTTCAACCAATCCAGTAAATGTGGAGGAGGAGATAAGATGGAGTGTCACCTTGTTAACATCCATAAGTGGAAGTCACGGTTTTCAGGCTCTCTTTCCATTTCCCTGAAAACCGTAACATCCGGTTCGGAACTCGACAGAGGCTACTCAGTTGGTAGAGCATGGCGCTTGCATTACCAAGGTTTTTGGGGTTTCCACTGGGGCCATCCACACAAAAATCATCCTCTGCAATTTATTTCCCATAGTAGATAGACTTGCTTAGATTATACCACCAGCCTTGTCATCTGATAAATTATATCAAACTAATCACTCATCCTCAGCTAAACTTGCTGATTCAAAGGAAGCATTTATATTGTTTATGGATTAGTATTATTTTTTCCATGTTTAAATATTTATTAAATATGAATTGTAAGAAATGGAATATTCATTTTGAATAATATTTTCCACTGTGATGTCTGTATAGGTTTGCATATTGCACAAAGGTTTGTGTGTGTGAGTGTGTGAGTGTGTGTGTGTGTGTGTGTGTGTGTGTGTGTGTGTGTGTGTGTGTGTGTGTGTGTGTGTGTGTGTGTGTGTGTGTGTGTGTGTGTGTGTGCCATATAGACCTGGGTACAGGACATTCCCTTTGATCCGACAGTGGAGTAGAGAGTACAGTAGCGCACGTATGTATTTGTGTGTGTGTGTAGAGTAGAGAAGCATTCAGATATAAAAAGCTGAATTCATCTCCTTTGTTGTTACGGTACGTAATCTCCATGCAGAGTAGTACTATAAAGCTCTTTGATTCAGACTTTCAAAGTCCTTACTTCCCTTCTTCTTGACTTTCTTTTCTAATTTCCTTCTTTTACTTAAATTCGTCTTTGCCTTTTTCTTGCTTTCTTGTTTTTCCTTCTTTGTGGCTCATATGGGTAATAAACTAAATGTCATTTTTTGGGGGTCGCTAGCGGCTTGTAATTTAAAGTGTGGCAGTAGAAGGTTGTAAGGAAGTGGTCACGTATAATCCTTTGTGTTTGTGGTTAAAAAAAAACATTGAATATATTGAACCAAACTCTGTAAATTATTTTAAATGTTGCTGATCATTTTTAATGCCTGTTTAAGAAGGCAGTCCACTGTTGATACAGTCCCAAAATGTTTTGCCTGTCAGTATTCAAGTCATTCTTAGGGCCTATTTAACAAGTCATATTTGGATTCATGTCAAGCTAGGAGTTTTACCCAGAGGTCCTTAGCTTTGGTTAGTGATCAGGTGGCAGCAAGGTTTTAGGAAGAAACCATTTTTTTACAGTGTTAACCTTTAGACTTACATCAAACAACTGTACTTTATACACTCATGTATCTCTATTATACACTCATATATCTCTGTTATACCCTCATGTATCTCTATTATACACTCATGTATCTCTATTATACCCTCATGTATCTCTATTATACACTCATGTATCTCTGTTATACCCTCATGTATCTCTATTATACACTCATGTATCTCTATTATACCTCATGTATCTCTATTATACACTCATGTATCTCTATTATACACTCATGTATCTCTATTATACACTCATGTATCTCTATTATACACTCATGTATCTCTGTTATACCCTCATGTATCTCTATTATACACTCATGTATCTCTATTATACACTCATGTATCTCTATTATACACTCATGTATCTCTATTATACACTCATGTATCTCTATTATACACTCATGTATCTCTATTATACCCTCATGTATCTCTATTATACCCTCATGTATCTCTCATGTATCTCTATTATACCCTCATGTATCTCTATTATACACTCATATATCTCTGTTATACCCTCATGTATCTCTATTATACCCTCATGTATCTCTATTATACACTCATGTATCTCTATTATACCCTCATGTATCTCTATTATACACTCATGTATCTCTATTATACACTCATGTATCTCTATTATACACTCATGTATCTCTATTATACACTCATATATCTCTGTTATACCCTCATGTATCTCTATTATACAAATCAAATCAAATCATGTTATTTGTCACTATTATACACTCATGTATCTAGTTCCGACAATGCAGTATACACTAATCTATAACAATTCTATTATACACTGTAAGGGGATAAAGAATATGTACATGTATCTCTATTATGGTACACTCATACAGTATCTCTGTTATACCCTCATGTATCTCTATTATACACTCATGTATCTCTATTATACACTCATGTATCTCTATTATACATCTCATGTATCTCTATTATACCCTCATGTATCTCTATTATACACTCATGTATCTCTATTATACCCTCATGTATCTCTATTATGATCTTTATGGCCTCATGTATGTCTCTATTATACCCTCATGTATCTCTATTATACACTCATGTATCTCTATTATACCCTCATGTATCTCTATTATACCCTCATGTATCTCTATTATACACTCATGTATCTCTATTATACACTCATATATCTCTGTTATACCCTCATGTATCTCTATTATACACTCATGTATCTCTATTATACACTCATGTATCTCTATTATACCCTCATGTATCTCTATTATACACTCATGTATCTCTATTATACACTCATATATCTCTGTTATACCCTCATGTATCTCTATTATACCCTCATGTATCTCTATTATACCCTCATGTATCTCTATTATACACTCATGTATCTCTATTATACACTCATATATCTCTATTATACACTCATGTATCTCTATTATATACTCATGTATCTCTATTATACACTCATGTATCTCTATTATACACTCATGTATCTCTATTATACACTCATGTATCTCTATTATACACTCATGTATCTCTATTATACACTCATATATCTCTGTTATACACTCATGTATCTCTATTATACACTCATGTATCTCTATTATACACTCATATATCTCTGTTATACCCTCATGTATCTCTATTATACACTCATGTATCTCTATTATACACTCATATATCTCTGTTATACCCTCATATATCTCTGTTATACACTCATGTATCTCTATTATACACTCATATATCTCTGTTATACCCTCATATATCTCTGTTATACACTCATGTATCTCTATTATACACTCATATATCTCTATTATACACTCATGTATCTCTATTATACACTCATATATCTCTGTTATACCCTCATGTATCTCTATTATACCCTCATGTATCTCTATTATACCCTCATGTATCTCTATTATACACTCATGTATCTCTATTATACACTCATATATCTCTATTATACACTCATGTATCTCTATTATACACTCATATATCTCTGTTATACCCTCATGTATCTCTATTATACACTCATGTATCTCTATTATACACTCATATATCTCTGTTATACCCTCATATATCTCTGTTATACACTCATGTATCTCTATTATACACTCATATATCTCTGTTATACCCTCATATATCTCTGTTATACACTCATGTATCTCTATTATACACTCATATATCTCTATTATACACTCATGTATCTCTATTATACACTCATATATCTCTGTTATACCCTCATGTATCTCTATTATCACCCTCATGTATCTCTTTTTATACCCTCATGTATCTCTATTATATCACTCATGTATCTCTTTATACACACAGAGACCATATATCTCTATTATACACTCATGTATCTCTATTATATACTCATGTATCTCTATTATACACTCATGTATCTCTATTATACACTCATGTATCTCTATTATACACTCATGTATCTCTTAGGACTAGGTGGTCAGGGTTGACCACCTTTTCTTTACCATCACCCACACTGAGACCACATATCCCACCTTTTCTTTACCATCACCCACACTGAGACCACATATCCCACCTTTCCTTTACCATCACCCACACAGAGAGACCACTTAGACCACCTTTTCTTTACCATCACCCACACTGAGACCACATATACCACCTTTTCTTTACCATCACCCACACTGAGACCACATAGACCACCTTTTCTTTACCATCACCCACACTGAGACCACATATCCACCTTTTCTTTACCATCACCCACACTGAGACCACATATCCCACCTTTTCTTTACCATCACCCACACAGAGAGACCACTTAGACCACCTTTTCTTTACCATCACCCACACTGAGACCACATATCCCACCTTTTCTTTACCATCACCCACACTGAGAGACCACTTAGACCACCTTTTCTTTACCATCACCCACACTGAGACCACATATTCCACCTTTTCTTTACCATCACCCACACTGAGACCACATAGACCACCTTTTCTTTACCATCACCCACACTGAGACCACATAGACCACATATCCCCACCTTTTCTTTACCATCACCCACACTGAGACCACATACCTCACCCACACTTTTCTTTACCATCACCCACACAGAGAGACCACTTTAGACCACCTTTTCTTTACCATCACCCACACTGAGACCACTTAGACCACATATCCCACACTGAGACCACATAGACCACCTTTACTTTACCATCACCCACACTGAGACCACTTAGACCACCTTTACTTTACCATCACCCACACAGAGAGACCACTTAGACCACCTTTACTTTACCATCACCCACACTGAGACCACTTAGACCACCTTTACTTTACCATCACCCACACTGAGACCACATAGACCACCTTTACTTTACCCTCACCCACACAGAGAGACCACTTAGACCACCTTTACTTTACCATCACCCACACTGAGACCACATAGACCACCTTTACTTTACCATCACCCACACTGAGACCACATAGACCACCTTTACTTTACCATCACCCACACTTAGACCACCTTCACCTTCACACAGAGAGACCACTTAGACCACCTTTACTTTACCATCACCCACACTGAGAGACCACTTAGACCACCTTTACTTTACCATCACCCACACTGAGACCACTTAGACCACCTTTACTTTACCATCACCCACACTGAGACCACATAGACCACCTTTACTTTACCTTCACCCACACAGAGAGACCACTTAGCCCACCTTTACTTTACCATCACCCACACTGAGACCACTTAGACCACCTTTACTTTACCTTCACCCACACAGAGAGACCACTTAGCCACGGTGTCGTGGAGTCCAACAAGGAAATAATTTTGTGGGAAAACGTCTGATTTCATGTTCTTTGTCATCCAGCTGTCGTTTTGCATCTCAAAGCCTCCTGGGTCCTCTCTGGATGAGAACATGGTCTGCGTACCAAATGGCACCCTATTCCCTATATAGTGCAAAACTTTGACTTGAGCCCTGTGAGGTTAGGTCCCCTATAAAAGCAATAGGGTGTCATTTGGGATGGAGCCTATGTTGTGCATTATTCAGTTGGGCAATCAGTCAGAAATCCCACTGTGTGTAAGCCCAGGAAGGAGAATATAGTCCAAAAATACCATCATAACAGCTTGCTTGGCAACTCTTTGTGCATCTCAGGTCTATATCAATGAATTCTCCTGATATTTATTTATGAGTTACTCCTCTGAAGCACACACACACGTACGCACGCACAGATCGTCACACACACACAAACACAATCACCACACGTACACACACAAACACACATACACAAACACACACACACACACACACACACACACACAAACACACATACTTTGCTTGGAGTGGGGCAGGTAAATAATGTCTGTGTGTGTATGTCTGTATATTTCTCTCTCTGTGTGTGTGTGTGTGTGTGTGTGATGGCTGTGGACAGAAGCAGAAGATGCATGGTTTTCTCATGTTTAATGAGTGTCCTAGATTCCCTCTCCTCTATGTTATAATAATTTATGTGATGGACAGAAAGTCTATTTTCTCTGACTGTTGTCAAGAAGATGAGAGAGGTACTTTGTCTTCATAACATGAGTTGATCATTATACAGTTTACACACATAGACCATCTTTATATTGCCACATTATTTTACCAAACATTTATTTACATTAACACACAGATGACAAGGAATGAACATCACAAATACTATTTAACTGCCAGGATTTTATACTAATTTTGTATTTTCATCTATTAGAAATAACTTCTTTACAGTATTGTACTGTCAAACAACATTTATTTGGAATATACGGTAACATACTGTACTTTCTTTTTACAGTAACTTACAGGTAACTGTCTGCCAGTAAGTTACCATAAAAACAAGTCATGTTTTTTAAAGTGTAGGCGATATGGGTACCGGTGCCATTCAGTTCTAAGTTTGGAATGCTATGGGCTATCAACTCAGTTCCAATTCCATCTGAAAGATGAGACTCAATCTCAGATCAAGCATCTGAGCAAGCTAAACAGCCCCCTCTGTCTCTGTATGTGTAGACCATGTATGGTGTCTGGACAAAAAGTGTATGGCATGTCATACTGGTTTTGGCCAGACAGCATCAGATACATTTTCATTTTTTATTTTACCTTTATTTAACTAGGCAAGTCGGTTAAGAACAAATTCTTATTTTCAATGACGGCCTAGGAACAGTGGGTTAACTGCCTTGCTCAGGGGCAGAACAACAGATGTTCACCTTGTCAGTTGGTACATGGGCTACAGAAAGTAAGACAAAGAGGTGCTGTTTCGCTCACCCGGATGCTTTTCAGCAGAGAAGAAGAGGCGAAGCGAGAGGGCTCACTCTCGCCAAAATCTGTCCAGAATTAGACAAATGCGTTTCTATGGCCTTAATATGGCTGCCTTCCCGCCTTTGGGACAACGATTCCCATTGTTAGGGTGGAGACATGATCATCTCGTCATTATATACAGATCTCTGGTTTTAGCCTCTTGCAAATTGGAAAGGAAAGTTGGTGCATGCACAGTGCACTGTTCAGAAGCTGGATTCCCCTAAAGTAAATTGTTGTTTTGTCAACATTTTATAATTACCCCTGTCTAAGTACAATTATTCAAAATGATTCACCAGAAAGCATGACTTAGCCACTAAGGATCATTAGCTTATTTTATTTTTTTAACGTTGGATTGTTTAAAATTACAATTGTGTAGGCTTATGCCTTTTTGGGAAGCCTGCAATTTGGGTAGTGCTCGTGGCAATAGGTCTAGCTGATTATTGACTTGGGGCTGTCAGTGAAAAGCATAAAAAATATGTGTGAAGATAATGTGTCTTGAGTATAATACAAGATGTTGAGACAAGAAGAAGGGGATGGGGGTGTGGCGAAGTTATGGGGTGTCACTCTCCAGAATGCATGTACTGAGCTCTCCAATATTCACTCAGTTGTCTCCTGCCAAATCTTGTGGATTCGTTGTTTCATTGTGTGACCTGTTTTCCCTTTGATTTTTCATTCTGATCACTTCACCCATTACATAGAGTATATCACCAGTAGGCCTAGTAAGTGTACCGTTAATCATTTGCTTATATTCATTTCTGTTAATGCATGTATTAATTATCCACTAAGCATTTGACATCAGGCGATGTCCATGGATGTCGATTTTTTTGTTCCGGACCGGACCCAATCAGAACCAATCATAGACGTTTACAGACATCCAGGCCGGCCTATATTTGGCCCAAACATAGATTTGGTCTGGTCCGGACCAGCCTTCATTTAGCCTAAACATAGACATCTATAATTGGTTCAAGTTTGGACAGCACTGTACAATACAGCAGAGTATTGTAGAGCACAGCAGAGTACAGTACATTACAGTACACAGTACAGTACAGAAAAGTAGAGTATAGTACAGTAGAGCACACTAGAGTACAGTAAAGTAAAGTGTACTGTATTGTACTCTACATAATTAAACTGAACTAAACTCTACTGTACTCTACTGAATTAAACTATACTGTACTCTACTGTACTGTACTGTACTAAATGTAACTATACTGTACTGTACCGTACTGTGCTGTAATGTACTGTACTCTACTGAATTAAACTATACTGTACTCTACTGTACTGTACTGTACTAAATGTAATTATACTGTACTGTACCGTACTGTGCTGTAATGTACTGTACTCTACTGAATTAAACTATACTGTACTCTACTGTACTGTACTGTACTAAATGTAATTATACTGTACTGTACCATACTGTGCTGTAATGTACTGTACTCTACTGAATTAAACTATACTGTACTCTACTGTACTGTACTGTACTAAATGTAACTATACTGTACTGTACCGTACTGTACTGTAATGTACTGTACTCTACTGAATTAAACTATACTGTACTCTACTGTACTGTACTAAATGTAACTATACTGTACTGTACCATATTGTGCTGTAATGTATTGTACTCTACTGAATTAAACTATACTGTACTCTACTGTACTGTACTGTACTAAATGTAACTATACTGTACTGTACCGTACTGTACTTTAACAAGGCTAATCTGAAAACAAGACTCCCTAAATTTTATCAGCATATCGATTGCGCAACCAGGGGTGGAAAGACCCTGGATCATTGTTACTCTAACTTCCGCGACGCATATAAGGCCCTGCCCCGCCCCCTTTCGGAAAAGCTGACCACGACTCCATTTTGTTGATCCCTGCCTACAGACAGAAACTAAAACAAGAAGCTCCCACGCTGAGGTCTGTCCAACGCTGGTCCGACCAAGCTGACTCCACACTCCAAGACTGCTTCCATCACGTGGACTGGGAGATGTTTCGTATTGCGTCAGACAACAACATTGACGAATACGCTGATACGGTGTGCGAGTTCATTAGAACGTGCGTTGAAGATGTCGTTCCCATAACAACGATTAAAACATTCCCTAACCAGAAACCGTGGATTGATGGCAGCATTCGTGTGAAACTGAAGGCACGAACCACTGCTTTTAATCAGGGCAAGGTGTCTGGTAACATGGCTGAATACAAACAGTGCAGCTATTCCCTCCGCAAGGCTATCAAACAAGCTAAGCGCCAGTACAGAGACAAAGTAGAATCTCAATTCAACGGCTCAGACACAAGAGGTATGTGGCAGGGTCTACAGTCAATCACGGACTACAGGAAGAAACCCAGCCCAGTCACGGACCAGGATGTCTTGCTCCCAGGCAGACTAAATAACTTTTTGCCCGCTTTGAGGACAATACAGTGCCACTGACACGGCCTGCAACGGAAACATGCGGTCTCTCCTTCACTGCAGCCGAAGTGAGTAAGACATTTAAACGTGTTAACCCTCGCAAGGCTGCAGGCCCAGACGGCATCCCCAGCCGCGCCCTCAGAGCATGCGCAGACCAGCTGGCCGGTGTGTTTACGGACATATTCAATCAATCCCTATACCAGTCTGCTGTTCCCACATGCTTCAAGAGGGCCACCATTGTTCCTGTTCCCAAGAAAGCTAAGGTAACTGAGCTAAACGACTACCGCCCGTAGCACTCACATCCGTCATCATGAAGTGCTTTGAGAGACTAGTCAAGGACCATATCACCTCCACCCTACCTGACACCCTTGACCCACTCCAATTTGCTTACCGCCCAAATAGGTCCACAGACGATGCAATCTCAACCACACTGCACACTGCCCTAACCCATCTGGACAAGAGGAATACCTATGTGAGAATGCTGTTCATCGACTACAGCTCGGCATTCAACACCATAGTACCCTCCAAGCTCGTCATCAAGCTCGAGACCCTGGGTCTCGACCCCGCCCTGTGCAACTGGGTACTGGACTTCCTGACGGGCCGCCCCCAGGTGGTGAGGGTAGGCAACAACATCTCCTCCCCGCTGATCCTCAACACTGGGGCCCCACAAGGGTGCGTTCTGAGCCCTCTCCTGTACTCCCTGTTCACCCACGACTGCGTGGCCATGCACGCCTCCAACTCAATCATGAAGTTTGCGGACGACACAACAGTGGTAGGCTTGATTACCAACAACGACGAGACGGCCTACAGGGAGGAGGTGAGGGCCCTCGGAGTGTGGTGTCAGGAAAATAACCTCACACTCAACGTCAACAAAACTAAGGAGATGATTGTGGACTTCAGGAAACAGCAGAGGGAACACCCCCATCCACATCGATGGAACAGTAGTGGAGAGGGTAGCAAGTTTTAAGTTCCTCGGCATACACATCACAGACAAACTGAATTGGTCCACTCACACAGACAGCATCGTGAGGAAGGCGCAGCAGCACCTCTTCAACCTCAGGAGGCTGAAGAAATTCGGCTTGTCACCAAAAGCACTCACAAACTTCTACAGATGCACAATCGAGAGCATCCTGGCGGGCTGTATCACCGCCTGGTATGGCAACTGCACCGCCCTCAACCGTAAGGCTCTCCAGAGGGTAGTGAGGTCTGCACAACGCATCACCGGGGGCAAACTACCTGCCCTCCAGGACACCTACACCACCCGATGCTACAGGAAGGCCATAAAGATCATCAAGGACATCAACCACCCGAGCCACTGCCTGTTCACCCCGCTGCCATCCAGAAGGCGAGGTCAGTACAGGTGCATCAAAGCTGGGACCGAGAGACTGAAAAAGAGCTTCTATCTCAAGGCCATCAGACTGTTAAACAGCCACCACTAACATTGAGTGGCTACTGCCAACACACTGTCAATGACACTGACTCTACTCCAGCCACTTTAATCATGGGAATCGATGGGAAATGATGTAAATATATCACTAGCCACTTTAAACAATGCTACCTTATATAATGTTACTTACCCTACATTGTTCATCTCATATGCATACGTTGATACTGTACTCTATATCATCGACTGCATCCTTATGTAATACATGTATCACTAGCCACTTTAACTATGCCACTTGGTTTACATACTTATCTCATATGTATATACTGTACTCGATATCATCTACTGTATCTTGCCTATGCTGCTCTGTACCATCACTCATTCATATATCCTTATGTACATATTCTTTATCCCCTTTCACTGTGTATGACAGTAGTTTTTTTTGGAATTGTTAGTTAGATTACTTGCTCGTTATTACTGCATTGTCGGAACTAGAAGCACAAGCATTTCGCTACACTCGCATTAACATCTGCTAACCATGTGTATGTGACAAATAAAATTTGATTTGATTTGATTTTTTTTAATGTACTGTACTCTACTGAATAAAACTCAACTGTCCTGTATCGTACCATATTGTAATTTCAACCAGTTGTACTTGCTTTGGTGTTACTTTTCTTGGTTTAATTTCTTGGCTTGTCATATTAGATGTCTGTGGGTCTCCACATTAGTATCCCAAAGAAAGAAATATGTACATTCCTTGTATTTTGCTCACTGCATGTTATTTACATACAGATGCAGGATCTTAATCTGACCAGTTTCTAACATTAGGAAAATATTTATGCGGCCACAAGAAATGTGAATTATTGTGTGGATTATAATTAAAACCAGTTAAATGTAACTATATGTAATTGAAAATGTAATCTATGTAATCCCCAAAAGTAATGATGTATCATGAGAGGGCCATAAACAATAACTAGTAATGTTGCATACTCCAACAAAGGTTAACATCTCAACTTTGTGTTAAAAATAGTTATAAATGACTGATGTGTAGTCACTTTTGAGGACACAAGCTCAAGTACACAGTACAAATATGATAAAAATATGAAATATTGTAAATGATGTATTTCCTATTCAACAAAACTGAAATGACTTATATGCTTTCTAAATATAGTATAATTAAATTATAAAACGACTAACTATAAGATTTCACCTTCCTTATAACTGTAAAATACATATTTGTATGTTCAGCTTGGCTTCCTGAACTCGTTAGGAACTTGCCTTTCATCTCATATTAATCTTCTCCATCTATGACAAACAGAAAGTGTGTTTTTGTTTCAAATCTATTAATTATTTGACATGAATGGCTATAAATCGATCCCCGAATGTGCTACAGTGAGGAAACCACTCTCTCCTGCTGCGCTACGATGTAACGATTGCATGCATGTGATTTGTCAGTGCTCTGTGACGTAGGGTTCTCTGTGACGTAGGGTTCTATGTGACGTAGGGTTCTCTGTGACGTAGGGTTCTATGTGATGTAGGGTTCTCTGTGACTGATACATTTTTAGTGAGTGCATTTCAGGACATTTCTTGCAACAACAGGGTGAATAAATTAAGATTCTACACCTGTAATCCTACACCTGCTCTATTTCACTATATTTAGGTCATGGAAAGCAAGTACTCTTTATAACTAAATGTGGCATGCTCTTTTGAATGCTCTCGTCAATGGCTGCCTTGAAGCCTCACTGAAGCGAAGTGTGTTTCTTTTCAACACCAACCATCCTTTAATTGATTTCTGCTGGTAAAATTTCAGTGGGATGACTGCTTCCTTTTATGAGCAAATAGAGAGGAGAAATGAAAAAAGCACACAGTGCTGTCAAGAAGGTGTGGTGTGGAGTGTCTTGCTCCAAGACTGTGTTAGTGATTATATTGTATGTACTGCAGTCTCTCCACTCCAGAGTGGTTCTCTATGGTGGCTCTTCTCAGGGCTAACAAGCCTCATGGCTGAGCATGGCCATGAGGTCTCTATCTCCATATAACCATGATTCTTTCAAACACCAGCCCAGCTCTCCTCCTCACCGAGCCCCACTCCAGCCTCATCTGTCAGGGCATGTGTCAGAGTAATGTGCCCTCTAGCTCTCACTGCTGTTGGAGCAACTGGAGCTCCCAGGCCTGCTAGCCAGATGGACCCAGAGTTTCTGTCTTATCTTCTCCGGGAAAATATACAAATTGGAGGAGACATGGAGAGAGGGAGAGGAACACACTCTGAACTTAATTCTCACTGAGTGTTTGTGTGTATATATAGTGCCTTCAGAAAGTATTCACACCCCTTATTCCACATTTTGTTGTGTTACAGCCTGAAAGTCAATACATGTTAGCATCATCTTTGGCAGCAACAGATGTGAGTCTTTCTGGGTAAGTTTTTAAGAGCTATCCACACCTGGATTATACAATATTTGCACATTATTATTAAAAAAATTATTCAAGCTCTGTCAAGTTGGTTGTTGATCATTCCTAGACAGCCTTTTTTTAAAGTATTGCCATATATTGTCAAACTGATTTAAGCCAAAACTGTAACTAGGCCACTTATGGAACATTCAATGTTGTCTTAGTAAGCAACCCCAGTGTATATTTGGCCTTGTGTTTTAGGTTATTGTCTTGTTGGGTTTTCCTCTAGGATATTGCCTACGCTTAGCTCCATTCCGTTTCATTTTTATCCTGAAAAACGACCAAGTCCTTGCCAATGACAAGCATACACATAACATGATGCAGCCACCACTATGGTTGAAAATATGGAGAGTGGGAATCAGTAATGTGTTGTATTGGATTTGCCCCAAACTTAACTCTTTGTATGCAGGCCAGAAAGTAAATTGCTTTGCCACATTTTCAGTATTACTTTAGTGCTTTGTTGCAAACATGATGCATGTTTTAGAATATTTGTTTTCTGTACAATCTTCCTTCTTTTTGTGAATTAGGTTAGTATTGTGGACTAACTACAACGTTGTAATCCATCCTCACATTTCTCCTATCACAGTCATTAAACTCTGTAACTGTTTTAAAGTCACCATTGGCCTCATGGTGAAATCGCAGAGAAGTTTCCAGGACACCAGTATATGTGTAGGGACTGGGTGTATTGATACACCACACAAAGTGTAATTAATAATTTCATGCTCAAATGGGTATTCAATGTCAGCTTTTTTTCACCCATCTACAATAGTTGCCCTTCTCTGCTAGGCATTGGAAAACATCCCTGGTCTTTGTGGTTGAATCTGTGTTAGAAAGTCACTGCTCGACTGAGGGACCTTACAGATCATTGTGTATGTGGGGTACAGAGATGAGGTTGTGATAAAAAAACAATGTTAAAAACTATTGTTGCACACAGTGAGTCCATGCAATTTATTATGTGACTTGTTAAGCCAATGTTTTACTCCTGAACTTATTAGGCCATAACAAAAGGGTTGAATACTTATTGCCTCAACACATTTCAGATTTCATTTTTAATTAGTTTGTTTAAAAAAAAGAAAAACATAATTCCGCTTTGACAATATGGGTTATTGTGTGTAGATCAGTGAAACAAAATCTAAATGTAATCCATTTTAAATGCAGGCTGTAACACAACAAAATGTGGAAAAAGTCAAGGGGTGTGAATACATTCTGAAGGCATATATACCCTACATCAATTCCCCTTAACTCACTGACTTGTCAAACGTAATAGCATGCTCTTCTTTAAACCTTTGAGAAGGTCATGATGTTATAACATTGTTTTTTCCATCCTCCTTGAAAATACAAGCATGACAATTATAAAACAGTCCAGTGATTTGCTGCCTTGTAATAATCAGTGGACCATGCTCAGGAATCTATATCTCATTTGCTGTGACGTGCCTTTTGTCTTTCTGTGGGGTTGAAAGGTCAGAGAGCAAGAACAGAGAAAAGCATCAGCAGGACATGATCCATATGAATCAATGCGACGACAGCAACTTGATTTCTCATCCTTATAATGTTGGGAGACTGCTGTTATATACTATAGCTGTAAATGGTGCACCATCCAATAATAGTATTGATGTTCCTATAGGTGCAGTGCAGTCAGTCTTCTCCTCCTTGAATGGAATGAACATTGAGTTCTGAATTCCACGTGTGGTTCAGTTTCCAGAGTGTGTGTGCGTTGTGTGCGTGTGTGTGTGTGTGTGTGTGTGTGGGTGTTTGTGTGTGTGTGTGTGTGTGTGTGTGTGTGTGTGTGTGTGTGTGTGTGTGTGTGTGTGTGTGTGTGTGTGTGTGTGTGTGTGTGTGGTGGGTGTTTGTGTGTGTGTGGGTGGGTGTGTGTGTGTGTGTGTGTGGGTGTGTGTGTGTGTGTGTGTGTGTGTGTGTGTGTGTGTGTGTGTGTGTGTGTGTGTGTGTGTGTGTGTGTGTGTGTGTGTGTGTGTGTGTGTGTGTGTGTGTGTGTGTACATGCATGTCTACGTATGTGTTGGTAGTTGGTTCCAAAACTCCATCTCTAACCCCAGTGTCCCTGTGGTGCGGTCTACAGCTTGGCAGGAATCTTAATCCTCTCTTCAATTAAGAGGTATTACTTTTCATAATATTTTCATTTGATGTGTCTTCCTGTGTTTAAATACAACCCAGTCAACATAATTTTGTGGTGCTTACCACACTCTACACAAACACTACTGTTGCTGTCTAAAGGTGGGTTGCACCAACATGGTTGGAATTCATCTTAGATTAGACCTAATATAGACTTTCTAAATCTAGTTATATAATTAATCACATATGTGATGCACCACTTAATTATAAACCTGGATTAGTTCATCTAAGGTTAAATCACTAAACTATGATATGTGTCATAATGGATTCACTATAGCAATATGTTTTAATTGTATTCATGTGGAAACAAACAAGCACTGGTCATTGCTAGAAAAATTATTTTTCACTTCAGGCTAAATTATGCAATTCATTTAATTAGTTAGCTGGCTAGTTGAGTTTAACGTAGTTTCACATTTAACTAGGATTAATTTAAAACCAGGTTTAAAGTTAGATGCAACACAATCTATAGATAAACCTTGATTTAACCCAGTTAATCTATGTTGGTGCAACCCACCCTAAGCCTAGCTGTGTGTGTAGGTGTGTGTGTGTTTGATAGAGGCTAACCGTACTATACACTACTGTAGCTCTCTGAGCCGTGATGTGTGACTGCGTGAGGTACTGAGGGAGGCGGTATCAAAGCCAAACAGAAGACACCAGCATGTCTCAGCTAAAACCCTCACTGTCTCTCCTTCTCTCTTTCTCTCCTTCTCTCTTTCTCTCTCCGCACGGCCAGACCAAAGCCCCCTACAGTCACAAACTCTTATCGACACACAAAAGCAGCACTGGTGCTGCGCTACAGCACAGAACTAGGCCGTCGTAAAGGGGATTGCTTGGTGATTTTCAAAAGGAAGTGTTTTTGAGATAGAGAGAGAGAGAGAGAGAGAGAGAGAGAGAGAGAGAGAGAGAGAGAGATAGAGAGAGAGAGAGAGAGCGAGCGAGAGAGAGAGAGAGAGAGAGAGAGAGAGAGAGAGAGAGAGAGAGAGAGAAAGGAGAATACAAGGGCAATACATTTGGAATACAAACATGTGTTTGTTTGAGATATCAGCAGGCAGCATTGTTAAAGGCTTGCTTACCCTTATGGAAAAACCACATGATTTCACATGTGACATTTCCACATGTTTTGCACATGTGAAACCATGTGTTTTTAGAACCTTTCACACTGAATAAACATTTTCACATGGGATTTCACAATGCCCTGCAAACAAAAGCAATTATGATATGATACAAACATAGGGATTTTAACATAGTGTTTTAAACTTACATATTTGTTCAAATCACTGCATTGTGTATGTTTAGTTCTACAGTAATTATTGTTCAACATGTCCTCACTTGGGATATGAACTCACAGGTCTTGGTTCACAAATTCCTGATCTTCCTGATACGCCACCATGTCTGTGTCAATAACTGATTTCACATGTACTCCTACACATTGGGCTTCAAAGCAAATCTAAGCTTTGTTAAAAATACACTGAAGAAAAATTATTATATTTATCATAGTGATTCATTAAAACAGAATAATATGCCCCACTAACTTTAGACAACTATACAGAATACACTCAAATTGCTGAAATAAGTCAATGAAATTAATAATGAGAGAATAATCAGATGAACTGTTAAGTAAAATAGCAGTCAGATGGCACGCTGTTGCTAAGTGCAGAGATTTATTATAGGAATGCTACAGACTCAGTGGCACAGCAGAAAGGTCATGTTAAATGTCAACATGTTAAATGTGCAACCAGAGGAAAAAATATTCTAGATCACCTGTACTCCACACACAGAGACCCGTACAAAGCTCTCCCTCGCCCTCCATTTGGTAAATCCGACCACAACTCTATCCTCCTGATTCCTGCCTACAAACAAAAATTAAAGCAGGAAGCACCAGTGACTCGGTCTATAAAAAGGTGGTCAGATGAAGCAGATACTAAACTACAGGACTGTTTTGCTATCACAGACTGGAACATGTTCCGGGATTCTTCCGATGGCATTGAGGAGTACACCACATCAGTCACTGGCTTTATCAATAAATGCATCGAGGACGTCGTCCCCACAGTGACTGTACGTACATACCCTAACCAGAAGCCATGGATTACAGGCAACATTCACACTGAGCTAAAAGGTAGAGTTGCCGCTTTCAAGGTGTGGGACTCTAACCCTGAAGCTTATAAGAAATCCCGCTATGCCCTGCGACGAACCATCAAACAGGCAAAGCGTCAATACAGGGCTAAGAATAAATCATACTACACCGGCTCCGACGCTTGTCTTATGTGGCAGGGCTTGCAAACTATTACAGACCAGAAAGGGAAGCACAGCCACGAGCTGCCCAGTGACACGAGCCTACCAGATGAGCTAAATCACTTCTATGCTCGCTTCGAGGCAAGAAACACTGAGGCATGCATGAGAGCATTAGCTGTTCCGGACAACTGTGTGATCACGCACTCCGTAGCTGACGTGAGAAAGACCATTAAAAAGGTCAACATTCACAAGGCTGCGGGGCGAGACGGATTACCAGGACGTGTGCTCCGGGCATGTGCTGACCAACTGGCAGGTGTCTTCACTGACATTTTCCACATGTCCCTGATTGAGTCTGTAATACCAACATGTTTCAAACAGACCACCATAGTCCCTATACCCAAGAACACAAAGGCAACCTGCCTAAATGACTACAGACCCGTAGCACTCATGTCCGTAGCCATGAAGTGCTTTGAAAGGCTGGTAATGGCTCACAACAACACCATTATCCCAGAAACCCTAGACCCACTCCAATGTTTATACAGCC
Organism: Oncorhynchus tshawytscha; assembly: GCF_018296145.1. Classification (NCBI taxonomy): domain Eukaryota; kingdom Metazoa; phylum Chordata; class Actinopteri; order Salmoniformes; family Salmonidae; genus Oncorhynchus; species Oncorhynchus tshawytscha. The sequence goes on along the minus strand of NC_056429.1, from coordinate 83,543,930 downwards.
CAAACAGATCCACAGATGATGCCATCTCTATTGCACTCCACACTGCCCTTTCCCACCTGGACAAAAGGAACACCTATGTGAGAATGCTGTTCATTGACTACAGCTCAGCTCAACACCATAGTACCCTCAAAGCTCATCACTAAGCTAAGGATCCTGGGACTAAACAACTCCCTCTGCATCTGGATCCTGGACTTCCTGATGGGCCACATCCAGGTTGTGAGGGTAGGTAGCAACACATCTGCCACGCTGATCCTCAACACTGGAGCCCCCCAGGGGTGCGTGCTCAGTCCCCTCCTGTACTCCATGTTCACCCACGACTGCATGGCCAGGCACGACTCCAACATCATCATTAAGTTTGCAGATGACACAACAGTGATAGGCCTGATCACCGACAACGACGAGACAGCCTATAGGGAGGAGGTCAGAGACCTGGCCGGGTGGTGCCAGAATAACAACCTATCCCTCAACGTAACCAAGACTAAGGAGATCATTGTGGACTACAGGAAAAGGAGGACTGAGCATGCCCCCATTCTCATCGACGGGGCTGTAGTGGAGCAGGTTGAGAGCTTCAATTTCCTTGGTGTCCACATCATGAACAAACTAGAATGGTCCAAACACACCAAGACAGTCGTGAAGAGGGCACGACAAAGCCTGTTCCCCCTCAGGAAAATAAAAAGATTTGGCATGGGTCCTGAGATCTTCGAAGGTTCTACAGCTGCAACATTGAGAGCATCCTGATTGGTTGCATCACTGCCTGGTACGGCAATTGCTCGGCCTCCGACCGCCAGGCACTACAGAAGGTAGTGCGTACGGCCCAGTACATCACTGGGGCTAAGCTGCCTGCCATTCAGGACCTCTACACCAGGTGGTGTCAGAGGAAGGCCCTAAAAATGGTCAAAGACCCCAGCCACCCCAGTCATAGACTGTTCACTCTACTACCGCATTTCAAGCGGTACCGGAGTGCCAAATCTAGGACAAAAAGGCTTCTCAACAGTTTTTACCCCCAAGCCATAAGACTCCTGAACAGGTAATCAAATGGCTACCCGGACTATTTGCATTGTGTGTCCCCCAAATCCCTCTTTTACGCTGCTGCTACTCTCTGTTTATCATATATGCATAGTCACTTTAACTATACATTCATGTACATACTACCTTAATTGGCCCGACCAAGCAGTGCTCCTGCACATTGGCTAACCAGGCTATCTGCATTGTGTCCCGCCACCCACCACCTGCCAACCCCTCTTTTACACTACTGCTACTCTCTGTTTATCATATATGCATAGTCACTTTAACCATATCTACATGTACATACTACCTCAATCTGCCTGTCTAACCGGTGTCTGTATGTAGCCTCGCTATTTTTATAGCTTCGCTACTGTGTATAGCTTGTCTTTTTACTGTTGTTTACTTAACTATTGTTCACATAATACCTTTTTTGCACTATTGGTTAGTGCCTGTAAGTAAGCATTTCACTGTAAGGTGTACACCTGTTGTATTTGGCACACGTGACAAATAAACTTTGATTTGATTTGTAGTAAATAAAATGAATAATGAGAGAATAGTCCGATGAACTGTTAAGTAAAATAGCAGTCAGATGGCACGCTGTTGCTAAGTGCAGAGATTTATTATAGGAATGCTACAGACTCAGCAGAAAGGTCAGTGTACTTCCAATCCAGAGATTGTGAGTGGTGATACTTTAGCTGAACAGCGATAACATATGAAATTGCACATGTGAAACAAAAAATAACATATTTTCAGATGTGAAGTGTTCCATAAACACGTTTCTTTTACATGATTTCACATGTGAATTGTCATTTGTGAAGTGTTCCTAAATTAACATCAATTGCTAACAGTTTAATTTCATGTTATCACGTTGTCACATGATTTCACATACGAAATTGCATATTTCATGTGATTTTCCACGTTTGAAATCATGTGGTTCAACGTGTTAACATGAAACTACATATTTTTGCGGTACAGTTTAGTCATTTTATAGTACATTTCTATAATAATAAGATACTGTATTTGTGTTTTGCTATGTATTTACTGTAAATCACAATGCACTTGGGTACATTTTGGCCTATCCTGCAAATGAACTTGGCATGCCTCACTTGCAATTGCATTTAAACTTATAGGATACTATTTTATATGCACTTATGTAACCGGTGTGAAATGGCTAGCTAGTTAGCGGTGCACTAATAGCGGTTCAATCGGTGATGTCACTCGCTCTGAGACCTTGAAGTAGTTGTTTCCCTTGCTCATCAAGGGCTGCGGCTTTTGTGGAGCGATGGGTAATGATGCTTCGTGGGAGGCAGTTGTTGATGTGTTCAGAGGGTCCCTGGTTCGAGCCCAGGTTGGGGTGAGGAGAGGGACAGAAGCAACACTGTTACACTTCTAAAAAATAAAAGGAATATGATTTACTTTCTGAATTGACTGGAACTTAAATGGAATTGACCTCAACATTGATTAGGACACTTAGGATTTCAACTCACAGCCTTCAGATGCCAGAATCTGAATTGTCTGCTTCACTAATAGCTATGGACACAGATTTACATTTCTGCACTTTGCTAAAAGTTGCCCGGAATCAAATAATTAATCCTGCAATTATCTGACAACACCAACAAAAAAGTAGCAGTGTTCAGGAACACTTGACATGAAGACCGAGATCAAAGTGTAAACAGGTGATGTGACACCTTCATAGCTGGTGTTATGGTGCTGTCAGAGTTGTAACTCATTAGACCTGTCAAATCGGTGAGCGGCTGCTCATGTGGTCATTGTCACAAAGCCACACCCATCCTAATCACGTTACAATTTCATAATGAGAATGTGTAGGCTATATAGAAGAAATGACACTCAAATAAAAAATCATTAAAGAAAATAATGAAGATTACTATCAGCCTAATTGAGGTTGTAGATTACGTATTACTGTCCGGTGTTCCAACTTGTTGCATGCAATTACTCTTAATGCAGCTCTGTGCAGCCAATTGTAATGTCCTCTTTAGGTATAAGGCCGGGAACTGCTTGTGGATTTGACAGCTCTAATGCAGTTCCACCTCCGACACTGCCAAAACTACCACTATGCAGGTGGCCATTAGTGCAGATCTTATAGAATCTAGCCCTGTGTGCATAAATGCTCTTCGCACTTGAACTTGCAACCTTTTGGTCTGGAGTGCATTAATGTCTCTGGAGGGCCACCAGATGGTTATTTGTGAACATGAACATATCTCCACACACTATCAAATATGAAAGTATGTATGGTTACAGTACAATGTTGTTCCCTGGTGTACAAAAAGATCAAAGGTACACATAAGATACCTTTAGACGTACACATAAGATACCTTTAGACGTACACATAAGATACCTTTAGAGGTACACATAAGATACCTTTAGAGGTACACATAAGATACCTTTAGACGTACACATAAGATACCTTTAGAGGTACACATAAGATACCTTTAGAGGTACACATAAGATACCTTTAGACGTACACATAAGATACCTTTAGACGTACACATAAGATACCTTTAGAGGTACACATAAGATACCTTTAGAGGTACACATAAGATACCTTTAGACGTACACATAAGATACCTTTAGAGGTACACATAAGATACCTTTAGACGTACACATAAGATACCTTTAGAGGAACACATAAGATACCTTTAGAGGTACACATAAGATACCTTTAGACGTACACATAAGATACCTTTAGAAGTACACATAAGATACCTTTAGAGGTACACATAAGATACCTTTAGACGTACACATAAGATACCTTTAGAGGTACACATAAGATACCTTTAGACGTACACATAAGATACCTTTAGAGGTACACATAAGATACCTTTAGAGGTACACATAAGATACCTTTCGAGGTACACATAACAACTCACATGGTACTGGTCGGCACATTTTAGGGTACATGTGCGGATAATCATAATAATGGTACATTTTCCTATAGGTATTTAATTCATGTTTTGAAAGCATGTTGACATTTGTGCTTTAGTTTAGTCAACATATGTGTCATGTCAAAATGTACTTGTTCACCAACGACAGAAACATGGGACAACACAGGCTTCCGCAACTGAAAGTAGTTTTCTTGAAAGCCTTTTCCTATGCCATGTTAGCTGTGTACTGCAGTGTAGGTGAGGAGCTTGTTGCTAGCGCTAATCTTTACGTTACTATACAACTGCACAGCGAAAAATATTGAAGTTGTTGGGAAAGTTTGAACACAGATACACCATGTTGAGATGCTGTAGGTCCCGTGTGGCGCAGTTGGGAGAGCGTGGCGCTTGCATCAACAGGGTTGTAGGCTGACTCCCATGTGGGTACTGTATGCACTTATTATAAGTCACTCTGAATAAGAGTGGATGTGAAATTCTACTGTAGAAATAATGTTTTTTGTCGCTGCTATGAATTGTGTGGAATCGGAGAGAATGTAGAGATTTGTAGTTGTTAACTATCTCTGTCTATCTGTTACTGCATCAGGGTCTCTTCTCATCCTCTCCCTTCCTACTTCAGTCAGATAGGACAGAACGCCTTCACAGCAGAAACACTATTTCTCTAGGTTGTGCCTTTTGTAAAACATTCGGTATGTAGGCTACAGTATCGAACACAGGCCATTGCTTGTAAGGTCGTTTCTACAGCATGAGAAACTGGGTCCAAACAGTAGGTTTTGAGAGAATTCTAGACAGCTCACACTCATGGAAATGCGGATGTGTTCTTGGAAGAGCCTTCATCTGTGGACTTCATTTGTTTTTACAATTCAAATGAACTTTAGCCCGACATCCTTGATATTATATTGTGGCTACAGAACAGAGGGGCAACAAGGAGAAAGCTACATTCACTGAGCTAACGTGGTACAAGGCTTCTTAAAGTCAATTCACGTATCCTCCACATCATACATATTCCCTACATCAGAACACCTTGACATTTCAAAGACCTGCAACTTGAATTAAGTCTTTGTCGAGAGAGATCGTGGCCTTGTGTATTTCCTGCTTCCTGTCCTAACTCTCTCTGAGTGGAGAATAGATCTAACAGGAAGCTTTGAGAACGATACTAATGCCTGTAGTCCAAAAAACACCCCAGCAACAGCTAGTCACCAGACGAGAGACTAAAGCTAAATTAAAACTTTATCACTTATTAATTTCATTATTCTTTGATAAAAAATTCTCGTCCGGGAACTTCAAACGATGACACATGAAATATGTAGCAGTAAAATGGCTGCGACAAGGCAGGATGGCTGTGCAAGACAGAATCAAAAAATATGTCACTGCTGCTACTAGAGTATGCTGTTCAACTTGTATTGGGTGTTGGGTAATATTAATACTCAGATGTCTATTTGACAATTCATGATTTGAGCTATTGTATAACATGACCTGTTGATATATTACCAGAGTCTGACTCTTAACATAAAGTAACAATTTTTCATATAAGTCAAAATGTGTTTGGAAGAACTCAAATAGATAGGCCCAATTCTGTTGTCTCCACTTAGCTTCCAGTGCGGTCCACTTTGACATTAGGCTGAACCAGCCAAGGTAGATGAATGTTGCAAGGCAGACTCACAGATGGCTCCTGAAAAGGACCTCTCGGCTTCTCTTTTTCTCTCAAACATTGAACTTTCTCTCTTTTTACATTCTTCCATGTTATCAAAAAGTGGTTAAGATTCATCAGAAAAGAACAACAGCAGATTAAACTGTCTGTAATTCCAATGAAAAGCTCAGTGAGACAACAAAATAACAAAATACATTTGAATATAGTGGCAGTTTAAAACTCCTTTTGATTTCAAATACTTTTCACTCATTAACTTGCGTAAATAACTTATCTTCTGTAATACCACATATCAGTTACAGATGTAGGATCTTCATTTGATCACCCTGTTGCAGGAGAACTTTCCTGCAATGCAGAAAATGTCAAACTTGTAATCAATCAATCAATCAAATGGATTTATAAAGCCTTTTTTTATATCAGCCGAAGACACAATGATCATTCAGAGTTAGAGACAGCAGGTGTGGTATAGAGAGAGTCCAAAACAGCAGGTCCGGGACAAGGTAGCACGTCCAGTGAACAGGTCAGGGTTCCTTAGCCACATGCAGAACAGTTGAAACTGGAGCAGCAGCACGACCAGGTGGACTGGGGACAGCAAGGAGTCATCAGGCCAGGTAGTCCTGAGGCATGGTCCTAGGTCTCAGGTGCTCCGAGAGGAGAGGAGAGGAGAGAAAGAGAGAGAGAGAGAGAGAGAGAGAGATAATAAATACTTAAATTCACACAGGACACTGGATAAGACAGGAGAAATACTCCAGATATAACAGACTGACCCTAGCCCCCCGACACAAACTATTGCAGCATAAATACTGGAGGCTGAGACAGCAGGGGGTCAGGGTGTATTTGAGTTTTAAAAAGGCTTCTGAATTTAGTCATTTCCACTTTGACATTTCTGACTTGATTTTCTATTATGAAAAATGTATCAACCCCTATAAAAATATCCTTTAATTATAAGCCACATAATAATTCACATTTCCTGTTGCTGCAAGATTATTTTCCTGCTGTAGAAAACTAACACTCAAATTAAGATCCTACATCTGTAGACATTGCAAACAGGAAAACCCAAACACAAGCCAGTGTAATAGCCTCAGTTCCACTTATTTTCTTCAGAGGATATAATCGTCCTGGTTTACTAGACCAGTCTGAGGATACAATACATACGGTAACTGTGTGCTGTTACCTGCCTTTTAATGGTGGGGCGGTATCGCTAGAATCACATGAACTACATTTGTCAAGAGTGTGCGTCTGTGTCTGTGAGGGCGCAGTAGTAGCATCGTAGAGAACATATCGACGGGTGCCCCAGTACGCCCAGCCAGGTCGCTCATGATCCAAGGTGAAATTTGACATCCGTCCAGGTAACCAGGACATCGTGAGCTGATTTAAAAACTTGTCAGTAGGGAAACAGTTAGCTATATTACCATCAAGTAGGCTTGTGGTTTGCTAGGGCAGTTTCCCAACTCCAGTACTTTAGTAACTCCAACAGGACACATTTTTATTGTAGCCCTAGACAAGGACACCTGATTCAACTTGTCAACTAATCATCAGGCCCTCAATGAGTTGAATTATGTATGTTTGTCTGGGGCTACAACCAAAATGTGTGCCGTTGAGGGTTCTAGAGGAGTTGGGAACACTGTGCTAGGGCATTGTGGACAGGGATGGTCGATGGGCATAAGCTGTGAGCTCCAGCTCCAAGGGTTGTATGTTCAATCCTAGTGCTAGGCACTTTTTTTCTATCCCAAACCTTTAACCCTTAACCTTAATAATTTGGAATTAGCACTAAACTTAACCATTGAGTTGTTTAGGTTGTAACTTTTACCCTAAACCAGAATGAACCATTGAAATGTGGATTTTGGATAAATAAAATGTGATGTTTGTGAGTTACAGTTTCAACCTAAACAACTCGATGGTTAAGTTTGTACAAATGTCGGAATCTGAAGTCAAATTGGTAAAACCGTGAGATCTTGTTGATTATGCAAGCTGACCTACTTAACTCTGTAAGGAACACACACATACACACACACAACAGCTCCCGCATAAATCACACCACAACAAAGACACCATTTTGTCTTTATAACAAGCACAGAAGACGACAACTCCTATAGTTCAGTTCTCACTTAAAATGTTCTTTACTTACAGAGCCTTCTGAAAGTATTTACTCCTCTTGACTTATTCCACATTTTGTTGTTACAGCCTGGATTCAAAATGGATTAAATATGTTTTTTTTCTCACCCATTTACACACAATACCCCATAATGACAAAGTGCAAACATGTTTTTAGAAATGTTTGCAAATGTATTGAAAATGAAATACAGAAATATCTCAATTACACACAGTACTAGTCGAAAGCATTTTATTTGGGCTTTAACTTCTGAGGCTGGTAACTCTAATGAACTTATCCTCTGCAGAAGAGGTAACTCTGGGTCTTCCTTTCTTGTGGTGGTCCTCATGAGAGCCAGTTTCATCATAGCGCTTGATGGTTTTTGCGAGTGCTCTTGAAGAAACTTTCAAAGTTATTGACATTTTTGTGAAAAGTAATGATGGACTGTCATTTATCTTTGCTTAATTGCTTGTTTGAGCTATTCTTGCCATAATATTGACTTACTCTTGTTCTGTATACCACCCCTACACAACTGATTGGCTCAAACGTGTTAAGAAGGAAAGAAATTCCACAAATTCACTTTTAACATGGCACTCCTGTTAATTGAAATGCATTCCAGGTGGCTACCTCGTGAAGCTGGTTGAGAGAATGCCAAAGGTGTGCAAAGCTTTCATCAAGGCAAAGGGTGGCTACTTTGTAGAATCTCAACTATTAAATATATTTTGATTTGTCTAACACTTTTTTTGGTTACTACATGATTCCATTTGTGTTATTTCATAGTTTTGATGTCCTCACCAATATTCTACAATGTAGAACATAGTCAAAAAGAAAGACTTTTGACTGGTGCTGTAAGTATTCACACTCCTTTACTACGGCACTCCAAATGGAGGTGCATCCAATTTCCTCAGTGACAGTCTCTGTCACAATGACTGGCAATGTGTATCCCACAGGAGATCCCCTCACAACCACACAATCTCTGTGACAATTATAATTCATTTAAAATTCAATATGTTTACAAACCATGATCAATAATGGAATTGTAATTACTGTTAATAACTGACCATCTGCCCAGTGACCGAAGGGGCTAGATAGACACCCCTTACCATATGTGTGTGTGTGTGTCAATTAAAATAGGAACATCAGGGCTTGTCCACCGATCCAGAAGTGAGCTGGAGAAGTGTGGGAGTAATAATTAAGACCAGTGGACTCATGGACCTGTGGGCCTGTGGTGCTTGACCCCAGTTGTGTGGTTTGGGGCTCAATCATACCTGCCTGACATCCTCCTCATAAACCAATGTATGACAGCCCCCTTGCAGCTCATTACCAAGCCATACCCATTTCTGTAGACTTTTATAAATGATCCACAAACCCATTCGAAACCCACCACTAAATGTGTGTGTGTGTGTGTGTGTGTGTGTGTGTGTGTGTGTGTGTGTGTGTGTGTGTGTGTGTGTGTGTGTGTGTGTGTGTGTGTGTGTGTGTGTGTGTGTGTGTGTGTGTGTGTGTGTGTGTGTGTGTGTGGTGGATGCTCAAGGACACAGCTAATTCCTGGATATACATTCGAGATTTTCTTTCCTTCTTCATCTGTTCTTTAACTTCAACTCACCTAAGAGATGGCAACGCATTATCTAAAACTGCAGATATTCTTCAGAGAGAGAGAGAGTGAGGGAGAAAGTGAGAGAGAAAGAGAGAGTAAGAAAGAGAGAGAGAGAACGAAACAGACACAAAAAGAGAGAGAGAGAGAGAGAGAGACTGAGAAAGAGAGAGTCAAAAAAGAGAGGAGAGAACGAGAGAGAGAGAGAAAGACCGAGAAAGAGAGAGAGAGAGAGACAGAGAGAGAGAGAGAGCAGGCCGGAGATGAGTCTAACACAAACTTTTTTAGCAGTGATTTCTGCTGCACCCATGATAATCACAGCAAAGCTTTGGTTGTTAAATGGTGCTTGGCCCATCTGGTAGTGAAACTGGGACAAAGTGTACTTTGGAGAAAACGGTTGGCGGATAGGAGGATAACTCTCTTCTCTATGGGGCTGCGACTGGAGAGTCAAGTGATCTGAAATAGGGTGATAAATATGCTATTTATATTTGCATTAAATAATATATGTATTCCTCTGCACATCGTAAGTAGTACTACGAATGAAAAACATTTTATATCACTATACCAAATGTTAAATTGTTACCTTAGTGTTGAAAGTGGACATTTTATAGACACTTTCTATGCTGTGAAGTAGGCAGAGATTGTGGATGTGGGTGAATAATAACTCTCTGTTTTCTGACCAAAGGAAGATGGGATATGATTAAAGTTCTTGTCCCCGAATGGAGATCTGTCTTGGACATTCAAGTGTTGTTGAAGGATGAAAGAAGGTATGTAAATGCTCCATATTGATGTGTCCAACTACCATATGTACGTAATAGTAGACCAACTGACGGAGTGACTGCTGAATACAATGGAGAGGCTTTAAGTTGACATGTTGACACGGATCAATACTGATGATAACATCAACTGCCCTGGGAACAAGACTCGTGGCTCACAAAATGGCTGCCCTACTCCCAGCAGCCCCTGGTGTGTGTGTGTTTGTGAGCATGCGAGTGTGTGGTATGTGACACCCTGGCTAGAGAATGTTCAGTAAGTTGTTTTCAGATGAGAGTGGGGGGGGGATCAATACTCAGCTCCAAGTGATTCATGCATCACATGTCCACCTTAGCTACAAAGACTAGTCTCTTGAGGAACTAATGGTCTTCTTAACAATGAAATGAACCAGTCAATTTACAAACTCATGAAATAATGAGACCAATTTGACCTGACATCGCCACTGTATTTCCAAATGCAGTGGAAACACTCAACCAACAACAAAGAAACAGTATGGTCTCAACACTTAATTTCCTTGTAACAGAAGTATGGTCTCAACACTTAATTTCCTTGTAACAGAAGTATGGTCTCAACACTTAATTTCCTTGTAACAGAAGTATGGTCTCAACACTTAATTTCCTTGTAACAGAAGTATGGTCTCAACACTTAATTTCCTTGTAACAGACGTATGGTCTCAACACTTAATTTCCTTGTAACAGAAGTATGGTCTTAATTTATTTTAGTTGTTGGATGAGTGTGTTTCTATTGCAGTGAAAGGAAATATGACTAACCTTGAAACTAAGATAGACATGTCCTCTTAAAAGAGCATCGATATCGGTCTCAGTTTATGTTTTTATTTGTGGATAAACTTGTTGGGGCAGAAATCTAGCATGCAGACAGTTTTACTCTATTGCTTCTGTCTGGTGTCTTATACAGTGTGTGTGTGTGTGTGTGTGTGTGTGTGTGTGTGTGTGTGTGTGTGTGTGTGTGTGTGTGTGTGTGTGTGTGTGTGTGTGTGTGTGTGTGGTGACTTATAATATAACAAGCTACAGAATAAGACTATTGAGCCTCTGTTTGTTTTTAGAAGTGGTTTTCAAAAACATTGTGAGCTGTCAATTCAGAGTCTATGGAGGCTTAACTGGCTGTGTTTCCTCGTATGCATTAAAAGCAGCACCGTCAAGGGGGTTTAGTGAAGCTGAAATACACCGTCGAGGAGGGGGGGTAGTAAAACTAAAATACTCCACATCCTTCCGTCTCCTTTCTTGTTTTTCCTCAAAATTACAACCTGAAATCTCGCCAAAGTGAACCGACTAATAGTTTGACAACTTTAGCGTTCAGGGTTATAGGTGTTTGTTAAACTGAATTTTCTCTGTTCATGTGTGTCTGTTAGCGTTGGTTTGAGTGGGTTCTGGCCTTTCTGGCCCTCAAGGTTTCCACACGTATGCTACATAGTCTCAGTGCAGTCTCAGATCTCCATTGCACATAATATCTGCATTTATCACAGTAGAATGTCCTATACTAATGCTGCACTTCCACCTAAGAGTTACCCCACACATAAGCGCTTCCCCCTAAGTTACCCCACACCAGCACTTCCCCCTAAGTTACCCCACACCAGCACTTCCCCCTAAGTTACTCCACACCAGCACTTCCAACTAAGAGTTACCCCACACCAGCACTTCCACCTAAGTTACCCCACACCAGCACTTCCCCCTAAGAGTTACCCCACACCAGCACTTCCACATAAGAGTTACTCCACACCAGCACTTCCCCCCTAAGAGTTACTCCACACCAGCACTTCCCCCTAAGAGTTTCTCCACACCAGCACTTCCAACTAAGAGTTACTCCACACCAGCACTTCCCCCTAAGAGGTACTCCACACCAGCACTTCCAACTAAGAGTTACTCCACACCAGCACTTCCCCCTAAGAGGTACTCCACACCAGCACCTCCCCCTAAGAGTTACCCCACACCAGCACTTCCCCTAAGTTACCCCACACCAGCACTTCCACCTAAGAGTTACTCCACACCAGCACTTCCACCTAAGAGTTGTCCCACACCAGCACTTCCCTATAAGAGTTACTCCACACCAGCACTTCCCCCTAAGAGTTACTCCACACCAGCACTTCTAACTAAGAGTTACTCCACACCAGCACTTCCCCCTAAGAGTTACTCCACACCAGCACTTCCAACTAAGAGTTACTCCACACCAGCACTTCCCCCTAAGAGTTACTCCACACCAGCACTTCTACCTAAGAGTTACTCCACACCAGCACTTCCAACTAAGAGTTACTCTACACCAGCACTTCCAACTTAGAGTTACTCCACACCAGCACTTCCACCTAAGAGTTGCCCCACACCAGCACTTCCCCCTAAGAGTTGCCCCACACCAGCACTTCCCCCTAAGAGTTACTCCACACCAGCACTTCCCCCTAAGAGTTACTCCACACCAGCACTTCCCCCTAAGAGTTACTCCACACCAGCACTTCCCCCTAAGAGTGTGACACTAAAGACTTAGGGGCGAGAAGAATCAACAACCTCTGCATCATTCAAGACTGTTGCTATGTGAGGTGTTAAAGTTCACAGTTAGCCATTGTTAAGTAAACACCAACTGAAAAGTACCAGTGGCCTGGCTTTGGCCCCAAGTCAGAGCAGGTCCACCAGAGACATGGATCAGTGAGACATGGGTGCCGGCCCCCGTAGATGGAAACAGAAAAGTCTGAGCATGTTGGGTAAAACAACAGAGTAAATCTCAGATGGAAACTCGTCATTAGTATGACTGAGGAGGACTGGGGAGTAGTAAGTAGGAGGTCCTTCCTGTGTCACCACTAGCCTCCATTCTAATCAGGTGACTGAGTCCATGAGAGACTGTTACCCTCTTCACACTACTGAACTGAGCCAAACTGTACTGTGCTGGCATGGTTACACATCCATCATAGTTGTTGGAACAGTGCTGGCGAGTACAATAATGGAAAGTATCTGAGCCGGCACAGTACAGGTTTGGGTTGGCATAACAGTGTGAACAGTCTATGGAGGATAAGTGGGTGTGAGTCCATGGGAATCCAAGGGATTGTTCTAGCTGTGCTTTGCTGATGAGTTCTGGCGGAGGCATCCTCTCCTCCTCTCTCCTCTCCTCCTCTCTCCTCTCATCCTCTCTCCTCTCCTCTCTCTCCCATTTTTAATACCCTCCTCCTTTCTCCTCTCCTCCTTTCTCCTCTCCTCCTCTCTCCTCTCCTCCTCTCTCTTCCATTTTTAATATCCTTCTCCTCTCCTCCTCTCTTTTCCGTTTTTAATATGCTCCTCCTCTCTCCTCTCCTCCTCTCTTTCCCGTTTTTAATATCCTCCTTCTTCCTCCTCTCCTCCTCTCCTCTTTTCTCCTCTCCTCCTTTCTCCTCTCCTCCTCTCTCGTCTCCTTCTCGCTTTCCCATGTTTAATATCCTCCTCCTTTCTCCTCTCCTCCTCTCCTCCCTTTTCCTCTCCTCCTCTCCTCCTTTCTCCTCTCCTCCTCTCTCCTCTCCTTCTCTCTTTCCCATTTTTAATATCCTCCTCCTCTCTCCTCTCCTCATCTCTCTCCCATTTTTAATATCCTCCTCATCTCTCCTCTCCTCCTCTCTTTCCTGTGTTTAATATCCTCATTCTTCCTCCTCTCCTCCTCTCCCCCTTTCTCCTCTCCTCCTCTCTCCTCTCCATCTCTCTTTCCCATGTTTAATATCCTTCTCCTTTCTCCTCTCATCCTCTCCTCCTTTCTCCTCTCCTCCTCTCCTCCTTTCTCCTCTCCTCCTCTCTCCTCTCCTCCTCTCTTTCCCATTTTTTAAATATCCTCCTCCTCTCCTCCTCTCTCCTCTCCTTCTCTCTCCTCTCCTCCTCTCCTCCTCTCTTTCCCATTTTTAATATCTTCCTCCTTTCTCCTCTCCTCCTCTCCTCTTTTCTCCTCTCCTCCTCTTCTCCTTTCTCCTCACCGACTCTCCTCATTTCTCCTCTCCTCCTCTCTCCTCTCCTTCTCTCTTTCCCATTTTTAATATCCTCCTCCTTTCTCCTCCTCTCCTCTCCTCCTCTCCTCTCCCTCTCCTCTCTCCTCTCCTCTCCTCTCCTCCTCCTCCTCTCCTCCTCTCCTCTTTTCTCCTCTCCTCCTCTTCTCCTTTCTCTCTCCCGACTCTCCTCATTTCTCCTCTCTCTCCTCTCCTCCTCTCCTTCTCTCTTTCCTATTTTTAATATCCTCCTCCTTTCTCCTCCTCTCCTCTCCTTCTCTCCTCCTCTCCTCCTTTCTCCTCTCTCCTCTCCTCCTCTCATTCTCTCTTTCCCATTTTTAATATCCTCCTCTTCTCCTCCTCTCCTCCTTTCTCCTCTCCTCCTCTCTCCTCTCCTTCTCTCTTTCCCATTTTTAATATCCTCCTCCTTTCTCCTATCCTCCTCTCTTCTCTCCTCCTTTCTCCTCTCCTCCTCTCTCTTCTCCTTCTCTCTTTCCCATTTTTAATATCCTCCTCCTCTCTCCTCTCCTCATCTCTCTCCCATTTTTAATATCCTCCTCATCTCTCCTCTCCTCCTCTCTTTCCTGTTTTTAATATCCTCATTATTCCTCCTCTCCTCCTCTCCCCCTTTCTCCTCTCATCCTCTCTCCTCTCCTTCTCTCTTTCCCATGTTTAATATCTTTCTCCTTTTTCCTCTCATCCTCTCCTCCTTTCTCCTCTCCTCCTCTCCTCCTTTCTCCTCTCCTCCTCTCTCCTCTCCTCCTCTCTTTCCCATTTTTTAAATATCCTCCTCCTCTCCTCCTCTCTCCTCTCCTTCTCTCTCCTCTCCTCCTCTCCTCCTCTCTTTCCCATTTTTAATATCCTCCTCCTCTCATCCTCTCCTCCTCTCCTCCTTTCTCCTCTCCTCCTTTCTCCTCTCCTCCTCTCTTTCCCATTTTTAATATCTTCCTCCTTTCTCCTCTCCTCCTCTCCTCTTTTTTCTCCTCTCCTCCTCTTCTCCTTTCTCCTCACCGACTCTCCTCCTTTCTCCTCTCCTCCTCTCTCCTCTCCTTCTCTCTTTCCCATTTTTAATATCCTCCTCCTTTCTCCTCTCCTCTCCTCTCCTCTCCTCTCCTCTCCTCTCCTCTCCTCTCCTCTCCTCTCCTCTCCTCTCCTCTCCTCCTCTCCTCTCCTCTCTCTCTCCTCTCCTCTCCCCTTTTTAATATCCTCTTTCTCCCTCTCCTCCTCTCTCCTCTCATTCTCTCTTTCCCATTTTTAATATCCTCCTCTTCTCTCCTCTCCTCCTTTCTCCTCTCCTCCTCTCTCCTCTCTTTCTCTCTTTCCCATTTTTAATATCCTCCTCCTTTCTCCTATCCTCCTTTCTCCTCTCTTCTCTCCTCCTTTCTCCTCTCCTCCTCCTCTCTCTCTCCTTCTCTCTTTCCCATTTTTAATATCCTCCTCCTCTCCTCCTTTCTCCTCTCCTCCTCTCTCCTCTCCTACTCTCTTTCCCATTTTTAATATCCTCCTCCTTTCTCCTCTCCTCCTCTCCTCCTCTCCCTGGCTCATAACACAAGAGAATGTAGCTTTTCTTGTCAGTACATATAATCAAGGCTAATTATAACATAGGAGAATTATGGGGTCCCGCACTTCCCCTGTGGGCTTTTGGAGTCTACCTCGTTGAAAAATATAGAAAATCCTCCTCATTCGACCAATTGCTAGTGGTATTTAATGTTAATTGTTCCTTTTCAAAGAAAACGTCTATGGGTATGTAATTACAATGCTCTCTAAATCAGAGATAATGGATTTGACTTATTACCAGAGACCCAACCAATAACTAGCAAGGTGACAAGGATGCACATGAAGTGAAGATATGAATGTGCTGCAATGACACAACCAGCTCTGAATGGAAACCTCATCTGCTTGAGGGTATCTGGCTATCCACTGTGGGCACTTGAGAGGAGTCATAAGAACACAGGCCAAAAGGTCAGTTTCACATGAGAGGGTACTGCAAGTGGAGCAAAATGTAACCAAAAATGTGCTACTGGACTACTGGTGTATAGTGTGTCATTCTGTTCCACCAGACCACTACAGCTGCTTCTGAGACAGATGGGTTTTGAGTTGTAGTGCTGGAGTGAATGTGGGAGGTGGTGGGACGTCACAGCACTCTCTGTTACTAGCTACATCACTGACACTGAGGAGGAAGGTCCTAATCTACTGGAACTGATGTCAGAGTACGTCTCTCTCAGCTCAGCTGCTCTCTCTTCGATCCCACGGGCTTATCAATCTATCCATCCCTCCCTCTGTCTCTCTCTCTCTTTCTCTCTCATTTCCTGCATCATTATTTATCTCTCTCTTTCCCTATCCCTCCCTCTCTCTTTCTCTCTCTTTCTCTGCCTCCCTTTCTCTCTTTTCTGTCCCTCTCTCTCTCCTTTTCTCTCTCTCTCTGTCTTTCTCAATTCAATGTAAGGGCTTTATTGGCATGGGAAACATATGTTTACATTGCCAAAGCAAGTGAAATAGATCATAAACAATAAAAATGTACTGTAAACATTATACTTAAAAAAGTTCCAAAACAATAAAGACATTTCAAATGTCATGTCTCTCTCTTTCTCCCTCCCTCTCTCCCTCACCCTTCCTGTCCCTCCCATTGTCTTATCTTCTTTCTCTGGGTTATCAATCACTCTCCAGGCCTGGCCAATCAGTCACCCAGTCTTCCAATGGGCTACCCAAGGCAGGAAGGCAGTCAGCCCCCATGGTGGAATGGCTCACCTATTAGCACAAGGCTAGACCTGTCCCCAGCAGTGCTCAATCCATAATGACTTTAGCGTTGTTTTAAAATGTTATATTTGATGGTTGACAATTCTATGCTGTATCCGTGAACATCAGGGAAATTGCTTTAACAGTAAAATATATATCACAATGAGCAGGTGGTTTATCTGTGTTAGATTGAATCCTGGTTTAACAGTACCTTCATACTGAAATGTGGATTGCTAAAGTAGATTGTTATAATGTAATATGTAATACATATAAAGCTTATTGAAATTCTTATTGAAAAGATTTGCATGACATAATGGTACTCTACTACCCTACTTGAAAAAGAGATTTCAAATGTTAAAAAATTAAACGAGCAAATAGGAAGAAACACATGTCAGCAGCTGGAACTGAACAGACAAGGTCCAGTCAGCATTAGCTTTGGACCTCCCCTTGTATCCTGTATAACAAGAGGCATGAGGGACACATTGTTGTGTGTATTGAGTTTTCCTGTTTAGTAGTCCTACACAGCACCCGTCTATTCACAAGGTAATTTGTAACATCCCACTCAACCCTGTCTCAATGTGTCATCACAGGACAGGATGAAGCCCCCATTGACTTCCTTCTGTTGAACGATGCACCAGGCCCCACCAGAGCTCGGTAGTCAATACCCAGTAATATGTGTGACTGATTGACGATACAGTGTTATGCTGTACAACAGAGAGATCAACTGTCTTCCTACAATAGGAGTGTTGGCGGTGGGCTTGATGAAGCACGTTGGTGTTTTAATAACAAAAGATAGATTTTTGAAGCAAACTTCTATTGCCAAAATGGACATTAACATGTTCAACACTGATGATGTTGTTTTCAACAGAGATTTTTGCCTTCAATGGAGATGATGTTGTTTTCAACAGAGATTACGTTATTTTCAACACTGATGTAGTTCTGTAATCGTTGCCCAGGCCTCTGGGATGATGTTAAGTAAACAGAAGGGAGGGATGGAGAAATGAAAGGCTGTTAAGAGGAGGAGAGCTGAAGAAAGATAGAAGTGACGTGATATAGGGCCCACTTACGAATGGATTTAATGAACAAGCCTTCTGTTGGATCACACCTCCCACCATTCCTTCTTCACTCCATCCATCCCTCCATCCCTGTCCCTGGGTTATTTTCACTAATTAAATCACCTGTTTGCTGCTGGTGTTTCAAGCTGCCACAGAGAAACTCTGACTAGACAGTACTGCATTAACCTTTTGGATTAGAAGCATTCTGCTTCTTGAGCGAGTTCTCCTATGCGGCTCCTTCACCTTGACTAGATATTGAGCGGCAGTTTGGTGTCTAATGAGTGCAGACACCCTGGAAATGGTGTATCAATAGATCAGAAATAATTATCAGCCAATCCACATCTGTCAGGATTTATATTGGGGAAGTCTCTTCACTTCTATTTCTACCCGTTGCCTGAAGACCCTTTGTTCTCGTATGATGATAGAATATCATAACATTTTTATCATAAATTGTAACATTTGATTTTATTTGTATATAGTGTTGTTTTGTACACTCTTAGAACAAAAAGGTGCTATCTAGAACCTTAAAAGGTGATTCGGCTGAGAACCATTTGGAGAACCCTTTTTTGTTCCAGGTAGAACCCGTTTTGGTTCCAGGTAGAATAATTTTGGGTTCCAGGTAGAACCCTTTTCACAGAGGTTTCTACATGGAACCCAAAAGTGTTCTACCTGGAACAAAAAAGGGTTCTCCTAAGAGTGTATAGAGGGTCTCTCTCTCTTTGTGTTTCTCTCTCACATATGTTTTGTTTTAGCCCTGAAAAATGATATTACTCAAATGAATATGGTGTTGTTTGTTCAGTCTGCTACTTGGCCTGGCCTACTAGATCAATGATGTCTGACCCAAATGGCTCAGTAGTCCCTATATAGTGCACTAGGGCCCATAGGGTTCTGGTCAAAAGTAGTGCCATTTGGGATGCACACAATGAGGCCTGCTCTGGGATCACTCAGAGTATTGGAAATGTCAAATCCATCTTGTGCCAGTTGTAATGAGAAGAGGGGTGCTGGTGTACACTCCTTCACTCTGCTTGATTGACTATTGGATTCCAAGAGAGGAATCACTTCCACTCAGTCCATTCCAGGGGTTGGAGTGTGTTTATTTATGAAAATAAGGGGAAGCTTGAGTCATGCACCAGAATACCAACCTCAGCCTGAATACATATCCCTGGGGTCAGTGTCGAGTGAAATGTTACGATATCATAAAAAAGTATGGTAATATGATGTATATTTATGAATGGCACCTATTCTGAAAGCAGTTCATTATATGGAGATTATACCACAGGTGGGTCTAATCCTGGACGCTGATTGGTTAAAACAGCATTCCAACCGGTGTCTATTCCACAAGTTACCACCGGCTAAAGCAATGATGTTGAAATACCTATTTACTCTGTTCCATCTCACTGCGCAATCCACTGTCTCATCAGCCCAGCCAAGCAATTTATAAACTTGATCTCCACTGTAAAAAGCAACTAGACATTATCTCCCATTTCTTTCAGACTAGCAATTGGTTTTCAACAGCGGAGATTTGTATAAACCTTGCTGTCTGTCTCTCCGACATTTGCAACATTGTTTCAATATTGAAATTCAATCACCAGCTGTCTCATAGTAATGAACGTGTCGGGAGGAGACAGACAGGCAGCGTTTCTCAGCCAGTCAAAATCATGAATCAGCATCAGTTTTATGGATATAGCCAAATAAATGTCAATATAAAAACATGAAATGCAGCTAGTTTGTGGTCATTCCAGCTTCAGTTGAAGTGATTGTGTTAGCTGTGTTGTTGGCTAGCTCCTCTGAACAGTGTTCTGACAAAAGAGCACATTTTCTATGCCTGGCAAATTGCGCATCATTAGCTATTTGTTATGGATGTATCCAAATAAATGTTCCTAGAAAACAGCTTAAACAAACGCTGCTGTTTGCTGTTATCCTGGCTGCACTGTTTGACGTAGCAACCCTAGATTTTTGTCTGTACAGTATCTCGTGGAAGGATGATATAATATGAATAAATTCATCCAAATAATGTTTTTAATGAAAATATGTCAATCAATATTTGAATATGTTGGTAACCTGTTGTATAAAAGTGATAATTCTCTCCTAGCTGGTGTTTGGAGGATATATTGGCACGGTTTGCCTACCCTCGACTGTTCCGAGCCTAACTACACCTGCGTCAATATATCCTCCAAACACCGGCTTCTCGGGCATTATCACTGAAATGGGATGCCACTCCCACTGATTTATTGTTGAAAACATATCTATATCAGATCCACTGTTTCACAGAGGTGAAACTATATCAAACCAGGTCTTTTCAATGTTCCTGTAGCATGGGAATTGTTTCAATGTCTTCCTTAGGCCATTTCCCTTAGAGTTAAGGTGTTTAGTTGGCCTGTGCTTTGAGACCTGGGCCTCTGTCTCGTCTTAGGTCCCAGTTATCCAGCCTTAGGGAGAATAGAGACAGATAAACAAGACAGGGCTCTGGTGAAAACTAGTGCACTATATAAGGAATAGGGTGCCATGTGGGACACAGACACAGTCTATAACAGCTTCATTATCTAATCTCAACACGTAAAATCTGTCAAAGCTACTGTGTCAGACCTGACAACAGCTATATTGGAAAAACAAGCTTGGTTCTTCATTCTGTGGAATATAAAAAATACTGGTATTTATTGGTAAGAGACTAATGGAAGTATCTCCCGTCACAGTAATCATATTAGACTAGGATCAGGTCCGGAGACATTATAGGAATGTTATTAAGTCTTTTTCTGTAAGTGAGTCCGAAATACTAACATTTTCATGATACTAATAAATTCATTCCAGGGATATACTGTTGGTGTAGTAATTATGGAGTATTATACAACATGTGGGTCTAATCCTGAATGCTGATTGATTAAAACTGCATTCCGGCCAGTGTCTATTGCACAAGTTACCACCAGCTAAATCTATGACATTAAAATTCCTATTTACTCTGTTCCATCTGATTGAGTAATCCACTGTCTCATCAGTCCAGCCAAGCAATTTATAAACTTGATCTCCACTGTAAAAAGCAACTAGACATTATCTCCCATTTCTTTTAGACTAACATTTAGTTTTCAACAGCGGAGATTTGTATAAACCTTGCTGTATGTCTCTCCGACATTTGCAACATTGTTTCAATATTCAAATTCGGTCTCCAGCTGTCCCATAGCAATGAAGGTGTTGGGAGTCCGGACGAGAGCCAGTCGAAGTCATGAATCAGCTGGCATCATTTTTATGGATATATACAAATAAATATCAATTGAAAAAAGGTAAAACAAAATTAAGTGCAGCTAGTTTGCCATTTTTCCAGCTTCAGTTTGAAGTGATTGTGTTAGCTGTGTTGTTGGCTAATTCCTCTGTGTTCTGACGAGTGAGCACGTTTTCTATGCCAAGTGAAATCACGCCTCAGTAGCTCATTTTTATGGATGTACCCAAATAAATGTCTATAGAAAACAGCTTAAACAAATGCAAATGCAGCTATTTTGTTGTTAGGTTTGTTGTTAAGATCACGGCAATGGAACATTTAGAACGAACGACTGGGTCGAGTCCATAGATACAGAACAAAAAGACTGAACGACTGGGTCGAGTCCCTAGATACAGAACAAAAAGACTGAACGACTGGGTCGAGTCCATAGATACAGAACAAAAAGACTGAATGACTGGGTCGCGTCCATAGATACAGAACAAAAAGAATGAACGACTGGGTCGAGTCCATAGATACAGAACAAAAAGAATGAATGACTGGGTCGAGTCCATAGATACAGAACAAAAAGACTGAATGACTGGGTCGAGTCCATAGATACAGAACAAAAGAATGAACGACTGGGTCGAGTCCATAGATACAGAACAAAAAGAATGAACGACTGGGTCGAGTCCATAGATACAGAACAAAAAGACTGAATGACTGGGTCGAGTCCATAGTCAGAACAAAAAGACTGAATGATACCAGAACAAAAAAAAGACTGAATGACTGGGTCGAGTCCATAGATACAGAACAAAAAGAATGAATGACTGGGTCGCGTCCATAGATACAGAACAAAAAGAATGAACGACTGGGTCGAGTCCATAGATACAGAACAAAAAGACTGAATGACTGGGTCGCGTCCATAGATACAGAACAAAAAGAATGAACGACTGGGTCGAGTCCATAGATACAGAACAAAAGACTGAACGACTGGGTCGAGACCATAGATACAGAACAAAAGACTGAACGACTGGGTCGAGTCCATAGATACAGAACAAAAGACTGAATGACTGGGTCGAGTCCATAGATACAGAACAAAAAAAGACTGAATGACTGGGTCGAGTCCATAGATACAGAACAAAAGACTGAATGACTGGGTCGAGTCCATAGATACAGAACAAAAAGACTGAATGACTGGGTCGAGTCCATAGATACAGAACAAAAAGACTGAATGACTGGGTCGAGTCCATAGATACAGAACAAAAAGACTGAACGACTGGGTCGAGTCCATAGATACAGAACAAAAAGACTGAATGACTGGGTCGAGTCCATAGATACAGAACAAAAAGAATGAATGACTGGGTCGAGTCCATAGATACAGAACAAAAAGAATGAACGACTGGGTCGAGTCCATAGATACAGAACAAAAAGAATGAATGACTGGGTCGAGTCCATAGATACAGAACAAAAAGAATGAACGACTGGGTCGAGTCCATAGATACAAACAAAAAAAGACTGAATGACTGGGTCGCCATAGATCCAAAAGACTAGATACAGAACAAAAAAAGAATGAACGACTGGGTCGAGTCCATAGATACAGAACAAAAAGACTGAATGACTGGGTCGAGTCCATAGATACAGAACAAAAAGACTGAATGACTGGGTCGAGTCCATAGATACAGAACAAAAAGACTGAATGACTGGGTCGAGTCCATAGATACAGAACAAAAAGACTGAATGACTGGGTCGAGTCCATAGATACAGAACAAAAGACTGAATGACTGGGTCGAGTCCATAGATACAGAACAAAAAGAATGAATGACTGGGTCGAGTCCATAGATACAGAACAAAAAGACTGAATGACTGGGTCGCGTCCATAGATACAGAACAAAAGACTGAATGACTGGGTCGAGTCCATAGATACAGAACAAAAAGACTGAATGACTGGGTCGAGTCCATAGATACAGAACAAAAGAATGAACGACTGGGTCGAGTCCATAGATACAGAACAAAAAGACTGAATGACTGGGTCGAGTCCATAGATACAGAACAAAAAGACTGAATGACTGGGTCGCGTCCATAGATACAGAACAAAAAGACTGAATGACTGGGTCGAGTCCATAGATACAGAACAAAAAGAATGAATGACTGGGTCGAGTCCATAGATACAGAACAAAAACAGAATGAATGACTGGGTCGAGTCCATAGATACAGAACAAAAAGACTGAATGACTGGGTCGAGTCCATAGATACAGAACAAAAAGAATGAATGACTGGGTCGAGTCCATAGATACAGAACAAAAAGACTGAATGACTGGGTCGAGTCCATAGATACAGAACAAAAAGAATGAATGACTGGGTCGAGTCCATAGATACAGAACAAAAAGACTGAATGACTGGGTCGAGTCCATAGATACAGAACAAAAAGACTGAATGACTGGGTCGAGTCCATAGATACAGAACAAAAAGACTGAATGACTGGGTCGAGTCCATAGATACAGAACAAAAAGACTGAATGACTGGGTCGAGTCCATAGATACAGAACAAAAAGACTGAACGACTGGGTCGAGTCCATAGATACAGAACAAAAAGACTGAATGACTGGGTCGCGTGCGTCCATAGATACAGAACAAAAGAATGAACGACTGGGTCGAGTCCATAGATACAGAACAAAAAGACTGAATGACTGGGTCGAGTCCATAGATACAGAACAAAAAGACTGAATGACTGGGTCGTGTCCATTGATACAGAACAAAAAGACTGAACGACTGGGTCGTGTCCATTGATACAGAACAAAAAGACTGAACGACTGGGTCGTGTCCATTGATACAGAACAAAAAGACTGAACGACTGGGTCGTGTCCATTGATACAGAACAAAAAGACTGAACGACTGGGTCGTGTCCATTGATACAGAACAAAAAGACTGAACGACTGGTTCGCGTCCATAGATACAGAACAAAAAGAATGAACGACTGGGTCGAGTCCATAGATACAGAACAAAAAGACTGAATGACTGGGTCACGTCCATAGATACAGAACAAAAGACTGAATGACTGGGTCGAGTCCATAGATACAGAACAAAAGACTGAACAGACTGGGTCGAGTCCATAGATACAGAACAAAAAGACTGAATGACTGGGTCGAGTCCATAGATACAGAACAAAAAGAATGAATGACTGGGTCGAGTCCATAGATACAGAACAAAAAGAATGAATGACTGGGTCGAGTCCATAGATACAGAACAAAAAGACTGAATGACTGGGTCGAGTCCATAGATACAGAACAAAAAGACTGAATGACTGGGTCGAGTCCATAGATACAGAACAAAAAGACTGAATGACTGGGTCGAGTCCATAGATACAGAACAAAAAGACTGAATGACTGGGTCGAGTCCATAGATACAGAACAAAAAGACTGAATGACTGGGTCGAGTCCATAGATACAGAACAAAAGAATGAACGACTGGGTCGAGTCCATAGATACAGAACAAAAAGAATGAATGACTGGGTCGAGTCCATAGTCCAAAAGAATAGATACAGAACAAACAAAAAGACTGAATGACTGGGTCGAGTCCATAGATACAGAACAAAGACTGAATGACTGGGTCGCGTCCATAGATACAGAACAAAAACTGAATGACTGAATGACTGGGTCAGTCCATAGATACAGAACAAAAAGACTGAATGACTGGGTCGCGTCCATAGATACAGAACAAAAAGACTGAATGACTGGGTCGCGTCCATAGATACAGAACAAAAAGACTGAATGACTGGGTCGAGTCCATAGATACAGAACAAAAAGACTGAATGACTGGGTCGAGTCCATAGATACAGAACAAAAGACTGAATGACTGGGTCGAGTCCATAGATACAGAACAAAAGACTGAATGACTGGGTCGAGTCCATAGATACAGAACAAAAGACTGAACGACTGGGTCGAGTCCATAGATACAGAACAAAAGACTGAATGACTGGGTCGAGTCCATAGATACAGAACAAAAGACTGAATGACTGGGTCGAGTCCATAGATACAGAACAAAAGACTGAATGACTGGGTCGAGTCCATAGATACAGAACAAAAAGACTGAACGACTGGGTCGAGTCCATAGATACAGAACAAAAGAGAATGAACGACTGGGTCGAGTCCATAGATACAGAACAAAAGAATGAATGAACGACTGGGGTCGAGTCCATAGATACAGAACAAAAGACTGAACGACTGGGTCGAGTCCATAGATACAGAACAAAAGACTGAGATACAGAACAAAAAAAGACTGAATGACTGGGTCGAGTCCATAGATACAGAACAAAAGACTGAATGACTGGGTCGAGTCCATAGATACAGAACAAAAAGACTGAATGACTGGGTCGAGTCCATAGATACAGAACAAAAAGACTGAATGACTGGGTCGAGTCCATAGATACAGAACAAAAGACTGAACGACTGGGTCGAGTCCATAGATACAGAACAAAAAGACTGAATGACTGGGTCGCGTCCATAGATACAGAACAAAAAGACTGAATGACTGGGTCGCGTCCATAGATACAGAACAAAAAGACTGAATGACTGGGTCGAGTCCATAGATACAGAACAAAAAGACTGAATGACTGGGTCGAGTCCATAGATACAGAACAAAAAGAATGACTGGGTCGACTGGGTGACTGGGTCGAGTCCATAGATACAGAACAAAAAGACTGAATGACTGGGTCGAGTCCATAGATACAGAACAAAAAGACTGAATGACTGGGTCGAGTCCATAGATACAGAACAAAAAGACTGAATGACTGGGTCGAGTCCATAGATACAGAACAAAAAGACTGAATGACTGGGTCGAGTCCATAGATACAGAACAAAAAGACTGAATGACTGGGTCGAGTCCATAGATACAGAACAAAAAGACTGAACGACTGGGTCGAGTCCATAGATACAGAACAAAAGAATGAACGACGGGTCGAGTCCATAGATACAGAACAAAAGAATGAACGACTGGGGTCGAGTCCATAGATACAGAACAAAAGACTGAATGACTGGGTCGAGTCCATAGATACAGAACAAAAGACTGAACGACTGGGTCGAGTCCATAGATACAGAACAAAAAGACTGAATGACTGGGTCGAGTCCATAGATACCAAAAGACTGAATGATACAGAACAAAAAGACTGAATGACTGGGTCGAGTCCATAGATACAGAACAAAAAGACTGAATGACTGGGTCGAGTCCATAGATACAGAACAAAAAGACTGAATGACTGGGTCGAGTCCATAGATACAGAACAAAAAGACTGAATGACTGGGTCGAGTCCATAGATACAGAACAAAAAGACTGAATGACTGAATACAGAACAAAAAGACTGAATGACTGGGTCGAGTCCATAGATACAGAACAAAAGACTGAACGACTGGGTCGAGTCCATAGATACAGAACAAAAAGACTGAATGACTGGGTCGAGTCCATAGATACAGAACAAAAAGACTGAATGACTGGGTCGAGTCCATAGATACAGAACAAAAAGACTGAATGACTGGGTCGACGTCCATAGATACAGAACAAAAAGACTGAATGACTGGGTCGAGTCCATAGATACAGAACAAAAGACTGAATGACTGGGTCGAGTCCATAGATACAGAACAAAAGAATGAACGACTGGGTCGAGTCCATAGATACAGAACAAAAAGAATGAACGACTGGGTCGAGTCCATAGATACAGAACAAAAGAATGAACGACTGGGTCGAGTCCATAGATACAGAACAAAAGAATGAACGACTGGGTCGAGTCCATAGATACAGAACAAAAAGAATGAACGACTGGGTCGAGTCCATAGATACAGAACAAAAAGAATGAACGACTGGGTCGAGTCCATAGATACAGAACAAAAAGACTGAATGACTGGGTCGCGTCCATAGATACAGAACAAAAAGACTGAATGACTGGGTCGAGTCCATAGATACAGAACAAAAAGACTGAATGACTGGGTCGCGTCCATAGATACAGAACAAAAAGACTGAATGACTGGGTCGAGTCCATAGATACAGAACAAAAAGACTGAATGACTGGGTCGCGTCTCTAGCAACCGAACCGATAGAATGAACGACCAGCTGGCTTGGTTAGCATCCCTAGATTTGTGTCTGGATTATATATTGTGGGGAGGATGAAATGGTATGAATCAATTCCTCAAAATAATGTTTTTTATGAAAATATGTCAATAATTATTTGACTTCGACTTCATCTAATAATGATAACATTATTATCATTGTTGAATTAGATATTCATGATAACAAGCTAGGACTGATGGTTTGGTTAGCTAAGATAGCATGTATGTTTGTTTGGTTACCAAGGCAACTACCGGAGCTATCTAGTAAACTTGCTACTTACTTCAGTGGATGTTGAACACATTTAAAGGAAGAATTCTACCAGCAGATGAACACATTATAGCCATGGTATAAAAGGAATAATCATCTTGTGGCTCTATGCGTTCTTCGCTGGCGCGTCGTGGAACACACCTTCCACGTCGCTCATTATTTTCCATAGAACACATAGCCCCTGTTGATTATCCCTTACATAACTAGCTAATCATCTGTTTGTGCTTAGAGCATTAACCGGTAACTTGTTTCATAAGGTTATTATCAGCAATTAGAGTTCTGGCTACACATATTCAGTTTTAATAATGATGTGAATGACCACCTCCATAACAAACAATTATAAGAATTATAAGAATAAAACAAATGTCAAAACAATTTATTTTCAAAATCTCAGTATCCCGGTTAAATTGTGGAGGACTATTAAGCTGTCATTTATAATATCAACATATCTGTAACATCTTTATAATGGGCACATAGCTGTTTAATGGATGTAACACACTGCCCTGTGTAATTACACCACCACTGAATGTATTATCAGTTCCTCACGTGGAATATAGTTCTCAACTGTTCTGTGGAACTTGAGCCCACCACTATTACCACCACTTGTTTCATTTGATGGATGTATTATCAGTTCCTCACATGTGGACTCGCTATATAATAGTACAATAGCTGTTCTAACCCTGAATCCTGATTAAAGGTAAATATACTCCATTGTACCCTGGGCCCAGTCCTCTTTAGCCTCTCCAGTGGCCTGTGGGGTGTCTTTAAGTAATTAGGACATAGACTGCCTCTCTCATAGCTCGCTGTTTGTCTCTTTTAGAGCGACCATATGGTTTAGGCATGCAGAGAATGGGAACACCACACAATGAAAGAGCCTGGGTAATTGCATTTGCAATTGGACGGAACACTGGAAACAAGATACGGGGTAGAAAGAGGGGGATTTGGAGTGTGTACCCAGCAGTAATCCTGGAGGGAGAGAGTTTAGGGTAACTCAAGCTTTGTGTGTGTGTGTGTGTGTGTGTGTGTGTGTGTGTGTGTGTGTGTGTGTGTGTGTGTGTGTGTGTGTGTGTGTGTGTGTGTGTGTGTGTGTGTGTGTGTGTGTGTGTGTGTGTGTGTGTGTGTGTGTGTGTGTGTGTGTGGGAACTCAAGCTGTGCATTTACCAGCTGAAAGAGACAAGAGGAACTTCACATCTGTATGGAACAGCACAGCTACAGCTTATCTCTTTATTCACTAATTCAACAAACACAGCAAGAACGCCAGTAGACTAATAAACTGTGTGTGGTGTGTGTGGGTGTGTTCGTGTGTGTGTGTGAGAGAGAGAAAGCTCTTTTCCCTGATCTCCCTGTTCCCTGATCCATAGTTCTGTTTGCTCATTACTCTGAGTCACTCCAAGCCGTGTGTTTTGGCTTACTGTGGGTATGTTTAGGGGAATCTGCTCAGTACAGCACAATTCAAACCATATTTCCAGTATAGCGTATATCTATGTTGGCTGGCTGTTGATTCTTACTTGACTGTGTTTGTTGTCTAAGGTACATGATTGTGTGTCTGGGTACATGTCACCTGGCTGATTGTGTGTCTGGGTACATACCACCTGGCTGATTGTGTGTCTGGGTACATACCACCTGGCTGATTGTGTGTCTGGGTACATGTCACCTGGCTGATTGTGTGTCTGGGTACATGTCACCTGGCTGATTGTGTGTCTGGGTACATGTCACCTGGCTGATTGTGTGTCTGGGTACATACCACCTGGCTGATTGTGTGTCTGGGCACATGTCACCTGGCTGATTGTGTGTCTGGGCACATGTCACCTGGCTGATTGTGTGTCTGGGCACATGTCACCTGGCTGATTGTGTGTCTGGGCACATGTCACCTGGCTGATTGTGTGTCTGGGCACATGTCACCTGGCTGATTGTGTGTCTGGGCACATGCCACCTGGCTGCAGCCCTGTTTTCTTTGCCCTTAGGCAGTAGCTAAGATATCCCTCAAATTTGATTCAGACACGTACTATTCAGAAAGCAATAACCCCTCATCGCGTCCCCATCCCCTCTACAGTTAGGTGGGAACCAGGCTAATTCCAGGCTAATTCAGACTACCCAGACTACCCACAGGGCAACATGGCCCGTACTATATTCAGGTCAAATGGCAGAGTGAGGCCTTATTAAAACTCATTAACCTTTTACTGCAGTGGGCTAAATCAGGGTCACACGGAGTGATTCTTGGTAGTCTTATAAAAATCTAATTTGAACAAAAAGTAGACACCTCACGCACACGGTTATGGGCTTAATTTTTTTAACTATTATTAATTATGAAATTATGAACAAATTTAATTTGATTCCACCCATGAGGCCACTAGAGGGGGCAATTTGGTCATCTGACTGAAGCAAAGGGCTATGACATGGTATCAGCAGGACTGTGTGTGTGTGGGGGGGGGGTAGTCAATGTATAAGTAGTGAAGGAGATGCTATTTTCTACATCAAAATGATCTGATGGGTGTGTTGCTTGGCTTTTGGAGACTTTTGGAAAAGAAACACTCACTAAAAGACACTGCCCATTTCTAGAGTACTTACTGTAAGCCTATGTGTCGTTTGTTTCAGGCTCTTACAGGAAATGGAACCGTAAACAGTTCTATTTACACAATATGCTATTTGTTCCATTAAAGATTGGGCGGGTGCGTTTAAAGCAGCCTTATTTACCCAATATGTTGTTTATTGTTTTTAAGATTGGGAGGGGATGCCTTAAGTCTAAAGCAGCCAAGCTGTTGGTTGACTCATTGTGATGACAACAGAATGAAATACTTCAGATCTGTTCTAAAATTCACATTCAATATGTCAATATGAAGCTTAGACTTCTGTTATATATTTCTATAAAATAAAGATTATAAATGGTGAACAGATACAATGCTTGTTCTAGATGAAGGTTGAGCAACACCCCATTTGAAGGTCCTCTGTTCAATTTCCCCAAAAGAAAAATACCTCTTTTTTATAAAAAAAAAATTACTCAATAAAATACACAAGGTGCAAATTGGAAATGCGGTTGTGCATCAGCAGTTTTTCTCTAGTTATGTCAGTCACTGGTAGTCACTCAATTAGCCCATGTCAGCTAAAGTGTTTTAGATTGGTAAATTAGCCTAGCGGCCAGCTATCTAAACTTAGTAATCATGGTGGAATTACCATCCGGGGGCCCCCATTGATTTTGTTTGTTAGTCTCACTCAGATATCATATTAAAACCTGCAAACATTTCTCTCCACCCCATGGAAACATTTGTAGAATTGCACATGTGGGTACGCAGAGCCCCCACCCCCATCTAAATTGCCCATCCCTGTTCTAGATAGATTATCTGAGAGGAGAACTACCACATACTGTTTGGTGGTGTTTATGAATTGCCTGTTTTGAATTTGTAGGTAAGTTGTTTTGAGCTGTTTGCCCAAATGGTTGGTTTGTAAATTCCAGCTTGTTGTAGTATATATTTACTGGTTTTGCTCCATTTATTTATTTTACTTTTTTTTGTGGCAAAAAATATTATGTTTGGGGCCAAAACAACAAATGTTACTGTCCAAAATGCATATAATACAGTATTTATGACTGAAGTGTTTGCAACCCCCCTACTTATGATTTGAAGGCATGTGGTTGAAGAGGAAATAGGACAGATGTTTTTTTCTGTCACGTTTTGTGTTTCAAATCAACATGATGTCAAGAGAAGTCTTTTCCCCTCCGTCTCCCTGTGGACACCCTGACAGCGTCATCGTTGCATCCCAAAAGGCACCCTATTTCCTACACAGTGCACTACTTTTGACCACAGCCCTATGGGCCCTTGTCAAAAGTAGTGCACTTCATAGGGAACATTGTGTCATTTGGACAGTCCTGACAGCATCTTAATGTCAGGCATGTTTGAGTCTCTGGCTTTTAGCCATCTTAGTCTGACAATACCACCATTTCAAGACGGCTTAAATTCATCCACTCTGTCACTGCGTCAGCTGGAATTTGATTTTTCCCCTGCTCTCTCTCTCTCTCTCTCTCTCTTTTCGTCTTTCTCTTCTCTTCCCTCTTTCACAAGGTTAAACCCATCCAATCCCAGATCCGTCAGAACATTTGTGTTTGACGGCATCAAACTGGCAGGCAGAATGAAGTGTCATGTAAGAAAACGATGAGTCACTCTCACTCTCTCTCTCCGGTTCTCTATGTCTTCTTTTGATCTAATCCTTATTGTATTGTGGAGAAAACGTTCAGGTTTATTCAGTCAGGGAGAAGGGAGAAGTGAAGTGACATGGTTGTATTGGGAGGATGCGGTGCCGCCCCTCCCTGTACACAGAGAACACTAAAGTAAATAGTTGAATACACAAGTAGAGGTGGCACTGGGATAATGACGGGGATAGAGGTATTATATGAAGTATTTACTGAGTCCACATCTGTCACACCGAATTCATAAACTCAAGACGTATTGCTGCTGTCTTGACGCTACAGTAAATGAAGGGACTAATGCCCTGCTGAAACAGACTTGCATTCACTGAAATATCCACTGAAATGTCTGCTACACTGCAATATCCACTGACCACTCAGTTAAGGTGGTGGTGTATATCTGTCTGTCTCTGGTCTTGGAGCTGATAGCTGTGTGTTATATTTATTAAGGTTCTCACCTCGAGGCGCACCTTTCCTAACCATGACAGCTACAGAAAGCATCAAGGCTTCTCAGATTAGTTCTGCAGATCTCTCATGGCCGTTACCTACATCTTTCTCAGTCGCCTGTTCTTAGCTTTTTTGAGACCTTTTCATAAGAATGCAATAGAATTTCCAACCGCATGCAATATCACATCTTCCCAATTCCTTTTCCAGACTGAAGAGATGCTGGAGAGATATCAGTTAGCCTCACTGTAGTCCCACTACTAATTGGTCAGTGCTGTAGTTGGTCAGATCCAATGTGTGTGTGTTTGTGCATGTGTGTGCGTGCGTGTGTACTAATTGGCCAGCGCTGTAGTTAGTCAGGTCCTGTCCTGTGGCTCTACTCATCAACCCATTCACACCTTCCTCACTCATCTCTCTCAACACTGCAGGTAGGCTGTGAAACCCATTAGCTGCCAGGCAGGAACCAAAATGTTCTCTTTCCGGTCTGATAGGTATACAGCTTTTTGGCCTAATTCCTATTGAGCTGAAAATATGTTCAGCAACTCTTCTCTATTGTAGAGAAAACACACTGATGCTCTCTTACGGGATGCCTGCCAAAATATGTTTACATTTTCTAGTTAAAAGAAAGACTGGCGCATTGTGACCAGGCTACAGCTGTCAGAGTTATATTGCTGGGCAGAGCAGGGCTTCCCTGTCTAAATCCTAACTATAGAGTTAAAAAGTTGAATTAGCAGTAACTCTTATGTAGCACATTGGAAGTTAGTTCGAAAAAATCTATATTTTATTGATAAAACGAACCAATGTATTTTGCCAAATGCCTTCATCATGGTGGTGACAGCATTTCTTTTTACTCTGAACTGTCTGCAAATCTTATCGAGCTAAAAGACAGACTAGGCCTGTATAACTCAGTTAAACTGCTAATAGTGGAGCCATTAGAGGTAACAGAGAGAACCTTCAGAGCCAAACACATAAAGTGAATGTGTCCTTTCTGGCTGAAACAGCCACCCCATTGTCCCTATTGTAGAGGGTGATAAGAAGACAATTAGTGATTTCGACTGAATCTTCACAGCAGTTCATGACTCATACAGTGGGGTGTGACTCACCAGAGCGACTTGGGCATCGTGGGGGAAATTCATCCTCTAAAAATCGAGGTTTAATGGCTGTAGCTACTTTATTTAGGCTGTATACGTGCATTGTAACTACACTTAAGGTTTTTAAGTGACATCAATAGGTATTCTATTCTGTAGTAAAGAGGAAGGCAGTTAAAAGTTGTTAGCAGTCGTAGGTAGCTGTGTGCTATTAAAGCAGAAAGCCACGGCGTGGTGCTCTGTTCTTACGACAGCATGGTTAATGGTTGACCTTTATTAGTTCTGTTCAGGGGATATCCCTGAGAAATGAGTCTGGCACCCAGCAGGCCTGATAACCTGGACACTGTCCTTGACTGCTGGTTAAACACCCCTGAGTGTTGGTAATCAACAGCATTGTTGCTGCCTCTCTCTAATGGCCGACTGTCATTAAGATTAAGGTTTCGGTTGTCCCTTTGAGGCTGCATGGAAGGTGTTTAGTGCCTGGTGCTGTGGTCACCCTTACGGAAAAACTTGATTCGTTTCACGTGATCGCGTGAAGCGTTCCAAAAACATGTTTTTGTGTGATCTCATGTGAAGTTAATGTGATAGCATGTGATCTAATGTGAAGTTAATGTGATAACGTGATCTAATGTTAGGTTAATGTGATAGCATGTGATCTTATGTGAAGTTAATGTGATAGCATGTGATCTTATGTGAAGTTAATGTGATAACGTGATCTAATGTGAAGTTAATGTGATAGCATGTGATCTCATGTGAAGTTAATGTGATAGCATGTGATCTTATGTGAAGTTAATGTGATAACATGTGATCTCAATGTTAGGTTAATGTTAATGTGATAGCATGTGATCTCATGTGAAGTGATCTTATAATGTGATAGCATGTGATCTTATGTGAAGTTAATGTGATAACATGTGATCTTATGTGAAGTTAATGGGATAACATGTGATCTTATGTGAAGTTAATGGGATAACATGTGATCTTATGTGAAGTTAATGTGATAGCATGTGATCTTATGTGAAGTTAATGTGATAGCATGTGATCTTATGTGAAGTTAATGTGATAACATGTGATCTTATGTGAAGTTAATGGGATAACATGTGATCTAATGTGAAGTTAATGGGATAACATGTGATCTTATGTGAAGTTAATGTGATAGCATGTGATCTCATGTGAAGTTAATGTGATAGCATGTGATCTTATGTGAAGTTAATGTGATAACGTGATCTAATGTGAAGTTAATGTGATAGCATGTGATCTAATGTTAGGTTAATGTGATAGCATGTGATCTTATGTGAAGTTAATGTGATAGCATGTGATCTTATGTGAAGTTAATGGGATAACATGTGATCTTATGTGAAGTTAATGGGATAACATGTGATCTAATGTGAAGTTAATGGGATAACATGTGATCTTATGTGAAGTTAATGTGATAGCATGTGATCTTATGTGAAGTTAATGTGATAATGTGATCTAATGTTAGGTTAATGTGACAACATGTGACAACATGTAAAACAACATGTGATAACATGAAACTATACATGTGAAACAGTGATCACGTGAAGTGTTCCAAAACATGTTTTCACATTATTTCACATGTGAATTTCCATGTGACATCATGTGTTTTTTCTGTAAGGGTAGTTAAAATTACTCAAGACTTGAGAAATGTGTTGAAAGGCTGGATTTGCTGGGCACAAATTGAACATAGTACTGGACCTCAAACACAGTCAATGGACATTCTCTACACTCAGCACCTTTTTTCTGTGTGATCTAGAACCTCAAACGGTTATTCGGGTGTCCCCATAAAATAACCCCTTTGAAGAACCAGTTTTGATTACAGGTAGAACTCTTTTAGTTCCAGGTACCTGGAACCAAAAAGGGTTCAGCTAAGAACCGTTTTGGAACCCTTTTGTATTGAGAAGGTGTTTTAGTCCAGGACAAGGCTTAATATATAGCCGGGAACCCAGCCCTTAGTCTTCTAATGCTTAATCAGTAGTGTAGGGGCACCACCTGTCTTCAGGCCACTGTTTCCTAGTAATTATCCCAGTGAAGACATCCTCATTCATGCCCTCGAAGGTATTGTATAAACCATTAGCATGGAAGAGCTTTTGCGGCTATGAATCGATGCATAAGGTACAATGTGCAAGGTATAATAAGTACAAGACCTTCTCCTTTGAGCACTCCATTCTATGTGCCCTATGGGCTCTGGTCAAAAGAAGGGAACTATATAGGGAATGAATAGGGTGCCATTTAGGACACATAGGCAACACCTACAGGGTTTGTCCCTGTGAGCTTTATTATATCCTTCACCCCACAGTGAACAGACAATGAGACGAATGAACAACTAGTATCTAAGACTCAAGACATAATGAACTCATAGAATTCAGTGTGGCATCTCGTAAAATAAACAGGGGGCTCAAATGCCTTGGTATAAATTAGCATAATTACTTCATTATGCCTCCATATACCGCTCCCACAATCATCAGACAATTAACTGCAACCGGACACTTAATTGGACATTTTCATTGACCTTCCTGTTGTATTAAGCGAAGCTGCTTTATTGACCTGACATAGGTTGCGTCCCGAATCACACCTTATTTCCCATGTAGTGCATTAGGCCATAGGGCTCTGGTCAAAAGGAGTGCACTATAGGGAATAGGGTGCTGTTTGGGAAGCATACATGGTTTCCTCTCAATGAGGAGGGAGGCCCTTGTTTTATTGAAGAGTGACATGTGATGGATGTTTGTTTGATTGATTGATTGATGATGGATGACTGTTTGAATTGATTTATGACCGATTGTGTTGTATTAATCAGAACAAAGCCGGAGTCCTACTGTCTGTCGGTAAAAAGTAGGAGTGGACATAATGGTACCCCTATTATAAAATGAATACTGCATGTGTCTGTCAGTCCCTGCGCACGTGTATTTGCATGTGTGTGTGTGTGTGCCTGAATGTGTATGTGGGCATATCTTTGAGTGTGTGTGTGTTTGTGTGCATGATTTCGCAGTCGCACATGCATGTTGTGGTGTGTACACCAAGTCTTGTTTCAGAACACCTTAGCAATGTTTCAGTATAACCCCTTACACACATTTCAAAACTCCAGACAAGTTAAGGTTTAATCTCCTTGACGTTGGTGGCAGCTCAGTTGCCACTAGTTTTAGTTTTGCAAAACACTTTATTTTAACAACATGATCGCCTGAGGTCAGTATAGATGAGAAACTGATATGCGTTTTATATAAAGAATATTAAGAGTATTTTTGCTTCTAACTCTTAAGTCAGCTGTTCTTCACAGAAAGCCGTAAGTTTTCAAATGTAATGGTTTATATGGATTTCCTTGCCTTGCCAAAGACAATTGGTTTGTCTCAAATGGCACCCTATACAGTGCTTTTGACAGGAGCCCTGTGTAGTATGCAGGGAATAGGTTGTACTTTTTTTGACCAGCGCCAGGGAATAGGGTGCCATTTAGGATGGTACCAGAGTTTTA